>NC_046614.1:21884832-22172129 GCF_900324465.2 Anabas testudineus | reverse complement strand
AGAACAAACAGCAGACTTCCTGCTATGTTACACAGCACACTGATCCCAACATCCTCCCTCTTCTCCTCCTCCTCTCTTCTCCTCTCCTCTCCTCTCCTCTCCTCTCCTCTCCTCTCCTCTCCTCCTCTCCTCTCCTCCCTCTCCTCTCCTCTCCTCTCCCGCTCCTCTCCTCTCTCCTCTCCTCTCCTCTCTCCTCTCCTCTCCTCTCTCCTCTCTCCTTTCCTCTCCTCCTCCTCTCCTCTCCTCTCTCCTTTTTCTTTTCTCCATTTCTCCTCCCACAGTGTCTCTGAACATCTCCTTTCCTACTTCTTTCCTCCCTTTTCCCACTTCTTCCTTGTTCTTCTAGTCTAATCTTCTCCCTTCCCCCCCTTCAAGCTTCCTCCTTTCCTTTTCCTCTCATGATCTTTATACCCCCCTTCTCTCTCTCTCTCTCCGCTCTTCTCCATCCTTCCTTACTTCCCTCATGCTCTTTTCTTGTTTCTGCTTCTCCTCTCCTCTCCTCTCTCTCCTCTCCTCTCCTCCTCTTCTCCTCCTCCTCTCCTCCTCTTCTCCTCTCTCCTCTCCTCTCCTCTCCTCTCCTCTCCTCTCTCCTCTCCCTCCTTTCCTCTCCTCTCCTCTCTCTCCTCTCTCCTCTCTCCTCTCTCCTCTCCTCTCCTCCTCTTCTCCTCCTCCTCTCCTCCTCTTCTCCTCCTCTCCTCTCCTCCTCCTCTCCTCTCCTCTCTCTCCTCTCCTCTCCTCCTCTTCTCCTCCTCCTCCCTCCTCTCTTCCTCCTCCTCTCCTCTCCTCTCCTCTCCTCTCCTCTCCTCTCCTCTCCTTTCCTCTCTCTCCTCCTCTCTCCTCTCCTCCTCTCTCCTCTCCTCCCTCTCTCCTCTCCTCCTTCTCTCCTCCTCCTCTCCTCCTCTCTCTCTCCTCCTCCTCCTCCTCTCCTCTCTGGTCTCCTCTCCTCTCTCTCTCTCCTCTCCTCTCCTCTCCTCTCCGCCTCTCTCTCCTCCCTTCTCCTCCGCTCCTCTCCTCTCCTCTCCTCTCCTCCCTCTCCTCTCCTCTCCTCTCCTCTCCTCTCCTCTCCTTTCCTCTCCTCTCCTCCTCTCTCCTCTCCTCCTCTTCTCCTCCTCCTCTCCTCTCCTCTCCTCCTCTTCTCCTCCTCCTCTCCTCTCTTCTCTCCTCCTCTCCTCTCCTCTCCTCTCCTCTCCTCTCCTCTCCTCCTCTCTCCTCTCACAGCTGTTTCTCCTCCTGAATTGGCCCGTGAAGTGTTTTTTGTGATATCTTCCTGTTTTTCCTGTCGTCATAGCAGCGCACAGGAACATTCCTCATGTAGCTGCACCTGTGGTACTTCCTGTCAGATAATCACTGTTGCCATGGTTATCTCAGGTGTCACCTGACCCTAACTGATATGAGAGTCATGTGATCACTCGTGATTTAAAAAGGGTTATGATCATATCATTGGGAATGATATGATCATATGATACTTTAATACTAATAACTATTAGAAATGAACTGAAATACAACAATAAAACAAAATGTGACAAGAACATTCTTTTTTATACATTTCAGATATAAACATTGTGCTTTTTACTCATTTAAAGTTAATTCTACATATAATATGCTTCTAATAACAATATTAAAGCAGGCATTGACCTATTAAACAGATTGCTCCTGAAAATACAACAATATTCTGTTGGTCAAACAACCAATATGTACTTTTTAATGTTGGATGGCGTCCGTTGAACTGTTTGGTAATGGGTGGAACTCTTCAGGTTTGGACTTTGTATTAAACAATAAATAAGAAAATAGTAGATGAATTCAGAATGAGACCAGTCATCAGCTGCAGCTGTAGAGTTGTATGTAGTGATTAGCCTAAAGCTGCAGATTTGATTTTATTATCTCCGCAGACTTAGCGTTCCCATCATAGTCAATGTTGTTTTGATGCAGTGTGAAATTCAGAATCATCATTTAATGTGTGCATCGCCTGTTCTCCACCTAACAGCAGTTTCCTGTGTTTTGTGTGTTGCAGAAGAAGAGGAAACAGGCAAGCAGAGATGCAGACTCCCTCAGTCTCTGCAGCCTGGACATCAACGTAAGTTCACTAAGCTTTTGTGGCTCAGTTTTTGTCTTTGTACTGCACACGTGGCTTAAAAAAACGTTTAGTCTTTTATTTAGAAAAGACTAAACACTGATTTCTTACTGCATTATGTCCACACCTTTTAAATTACAATGAAAATTTGAAAAAGGAGTAACTTTACTATTACAGTTTTGTCAGCATTTGGTCTGTTTGGATGTTTGGATGTTTAAGGTGTGATGTGTTTTTTGGAGCTTATTCCTAAAAAAAAACAGAGGGTGTCGTGTATTGTATGGATTGTGAAGGTCATTATTGTAAAATACACCTGAAGTACCACCAGAGTCATATATGTCCTAATATTGCATTCTAATTATTGATGTAAACGTCACTAATGTTGTAGTTAGTGAAGTAAGTAAGTAGTAAATGTAATAACAATCATATTAATGCAGCTAAAGACTCTCAGCTCTTTCTGCAGCCATTACAGCCTGTGAATTAAAGGTACATACATCAAATTTCTGATTTACATATATGAAAGATGTTGAAATATTGCTTAAGTTGTCCGATTTATATTTTTTGTGCAACATTCGCACCTAGCAGGAAGAGGACTTTTTCCAGTTCCAGTTTACATTTAAATTATTATTATCATTTACATTTTTTATTGGATACAGTTCCTGAGAGATGCAGAAATGTTTGTTTCTCATGTGCACTCATTTCAGAAGTCGTATTATAACAGCACATTACTTTTTATTTATGTTTTCAGTTTTCTGTTAATCACTTTGCACTCAACTGAATGAAAGGTGCTATAAAAATAAAGGTTTAATTAAGTTTTTGTAGAATAAGATGACGAACTAATGAGATGATTGACCGATTCTATTTAACTGATTTTAGTTCTCTTTCATATTCATATTCTGTTTTTTATTCTGTGGCTCTCTCTGTAGTGAGTAATCACATTACATACGATAATCGAGCAGCTCTACTAGTTGTACGTTTTGTCATACGTGTTGATCCCAGTCTATAGTTAGTTGTCCGTATTTACATCAATCCGTCCACCTGTTCCCTGCCGCCTGTGCTGTCCTGGCCACCCTGTTACAGTCTGTTTTTGCTCCTTACGTACTGTTACTGTTGCCTGCCTGTTACCTCTCTGTTTGTCTACACGTCTCCTCCTCTTCATTTGTTTTGTTAGGTTACTTTACTGCACCCTCCCATCAGACTGAGCGCCTGTGTTTGGGTTTTCCTTGTCTGTTGCTCGTACACTAACTGTGTACACCCCAATAATATTCTCTAACTCGTGATAAAAAGTAGAAAAATGCATTAAAATTGAGGCAAAATAACCAGATATAACTTATTTTTTATTTCACTCATTCCATTAGACCTGGCCCCTATTTTACCCACAATGCAGCCTGACCATTTCATCAGAGCAGGTCGTGCAGCTCCCTCTGGAGTCTCAAAAGGCTTTATACAGTTTAATTTCTCATGTGTATAAACGCTCCATCAAATGTTTCTCAGTTAAATCAGTGTATTTCATCTGCACACGTCTTTTGAATTTTAGGCAGTTTGATTTCTCTTATTTATATGAAATGTGGCAGATTAAAAAACTGTATTTCCTTATTAATAATTAGAGTCATATAGATTGAATTTCTGTAGGAGACTAATATACTTAATTAACCTTTTGTGTAGGTTAGTTAGTTAGTTTAAGGACATTATAGAAACTGTAGAAACAGTATTTTCTTAGAGACTGTTCTTTTGTTTCTTTTGTCTCCTTTTGTGTAATTTTATCATAAAATTTCTTCATGTTTTCACCCTCGGTCATGAATTTTCCAAGTTATATAAATAAGAAGTGTCTCAACACGCAGAGGAAAAAACAGGCTGCAACAATATATTCATCCATTATCAGAAAGACTTATCTTGATAAGGGGCATGGAGTGGAGAGGGAGGGGGGCAGCTGGAGCCGGGATCAGCTGAGAGGCGGGGAACACATTTAGTTTTTATATATAGTGGTGGTAAGTAGTGGTAGGTGAAGCTGATTTTGATCAGCTTGTTTTACGGCCTCCAGAGTCAACGTGAACTTTATAAAGACTAGTGAAGGTAACGTTACGTTGACAGATGGTGTAATGCAGGTTGTAAAGAGCTGTGAACGAATTAAAATGTTGACATAAAGCTGGTCCTGTTCTGAACAACAGCCTGTATCCACTGTATAATTCTGTAGAGTTTTATGTTTTTAATATAATTCTATAAAGTCTTAACGTCACAGTGTAAAGTGCCTTCACATAAACTTATTACATCTCTATATTCCTCTTTAAATAACACCAGGCTCCTGAAACTGTAGAAAAAACTGTAAAAGAGTGTGAAGTAACTTACGCCTTTCCAGCTCTGACTGTACATTATTGTATATTCTGACCCTCGAGGGGCCTCGGTCCTAATGTTCGACGCCTCCTCCTGTATTTTTATCCCTCTGCCAGCAGCCTGTTCCTTCCCGGGCGGCGCCCCCCTCTGCTCAGGCTAACACAGGATGTCCACTCTGGTCGATACACTCCAGTGTGACAAACAGATCCAAACACACGTCAGTCTTATTTTGCTACGACCCGACGCTGGCAGATAATGAACCTATAAGAAACGACACTCTATTGTTTCTCTAGTGTTACTCACCGGAGCTGTGTGAGTCACATGCAGCCTAAAACTGGACCTGGAGACACTTTACCTGACCCACAGGTCATGATAGAGTTATATTTTTATAAAAGACACTAACTTCTGCACCAATACTGTCGTTGTCCAGACAAAACAAAAAGTATTATTTTATAGTTTCATAATTTACAGTGTGATAGAAAGTTGTTAAGTACAAATATTCAAGGAGGTAATTAATTTTACAGTATACTTTATAGACTGCACCACATGCTGGGGGGAAATCATTTAATTTATATTATTAGAAATAAATAAACAGCTTTTAATTGTTTTCAATTAATTACATATATAATAAAAAAACAATAATGTACAGTGGTAGTTAGAAATTCAGTAGATGTAATAGTTAAAATAAACTTTACAAGTTGACTGTAACTTGTAACTTTTAGTTTTGACGATAAAACACCTGAGAATGTCCTGAGTCACTTTAAAATAGGTAATCTGAGACAAAAGGTGCTATATTGTTTAATTTATTTTAATTTATTTAAGTATAATAACCACATCAAGTCAAAAAACCTGACATTTGTCTCGTATTTGTTTGATTTTCATCCTAAATTAATCGTCCGTGTCGTCGAGATTGTATTTCTTAATGTCTCATACCAGTTTTAGTAGATTTAAAAATTTAAGAGGTTTATGTTTTCATTAATCATGAACCATCTTAAAAATATCCAGCGTTGGCACCTTCATGCCTCCATTGACATCCGCTCTTAATAAAAAGCGTCACTCCTGCTCTTTGATGTATGGGCGTGTAGCCAGTGTTTCATACTTCAAGTGAAATAAGATTAAAATCTCAGTGACGTTCAGAGGGTCTTTTCCTAAAGGGGTGTCCTGAGCCAATCCCAGACATTAATCAAGAGAATAATTCACCAGGTATTCATTCATAAAATGAAATCACAGCTATAAACTTCTATAAAAAGTCTATAACCTCTATATGCTTAAACCCTAAACTGAAGAACATATATCCTCACAGTATGGCTCCCTAAACAGGAATATGACCCCCCTACATAATTAATTACTACAAGTATGAAGTAATTAAACAAGCTTTTTGCCTGCAGGCTGCTCTCCCTCCCTCTCTTTCTCGCTCTTCATTAATTAAATCACAGATTGACATTGATTGTTGACAAACTGTCCCAGCACCAGTAGCTCCAGTAGCCTGTCAGCTCCAGGAGTGGAGGGTGGTAGTACATGCTGAGTGCAGATATTAGTGCTTTGAGGTACTGCATTTCATAGATAAAAGGTGACATATGTAAGTTCACATAGGGAAGACTTCACAGTGGATGGGTAGGTTGACAAATCATTAGCTAACATCTGCAATAAGTTGTTATAAAATTAGTTTCACCTTATACAGTCCAGGAGCTCGGTGGTTCCTTTGATAGCTGATTACATCTGTGGAATTTAACTAACATTACAGCTAACTGGGCAGTGTTTTCAGTCAACTAGCAGTCAGTTTGAGGTAGCTGGGCAAAGACAGCATCCCTGATGTCTGGTTGAAAAGTGGCTCAGTGTGGAAAAGGTGGAACAAAAGTGACTGCTTGTACAAACTTCTGTGTACAGTCTATGGTGGATCTGTAAAGGTGTGCTGATACTCTATTACTGTCTATCTAAATCTAAATGCACACCTGAGATTAATAGAATTGAGTTTGCAGGGCATCATTGTCACTATTCACGTACAGTGTACATAATCTACTGTACATTCTCAGCACATGATATCCACAGTTTGTTTGGAGCCACTTTAAAATGAAGAAATAGTTCCTATGAAAACTAAACTGAGGACTGGGTGGTCTGTGAGTACTGCTCCACCCATAACACCCACCCAAATGTATCAGTGCGCACTCGTGTGTAGGATCAATGTATTGTTGGTTCGGAAGGTGGAAACAAGAAGGGAGGACGAGAGGAAGGAAGTGAAGACAGTAAGTGAATAAGTGAGTCAGAGACAACATGAGCAGTCTGAGTTTTAAAGCAGAGCGGGTCTGGAGGAGGACGGCTACATGAGAGGGAGAGACCTGCAGCAGGGATTTAAAAGAGAAAGCAGAGGAATAAGAGACCCAGACCGGCTTGAACTCGCTGCACAACTCCTCGACACCTAGACGTTCTCTTGCTACTGGAAAAGATCCAGGTCCTGTGCTGAGTTTTGGGCTGAGCAGTATGGTGATACGGCATTTAAAGTCTGCGTGCTCTGTGGAGTTCTGCAACATTTGGGGTTTGCTGGAGAGCAGCAGCATGGGGAAGCAGGTGGAGGTAAGATGGAAGATTTAGTTTGACTGTATGAGTCAAAGTGGAACGTTGTTATTTTTCACTTTATTTAAAATTTGTGATTTATTATTTAATTTAATTTCAATCTGCATCCTTATCCTCAGTTTAGGATTATTACAACATTTCCTTTGAGAACATGTCAGATTACTGTTGTTGAACCTGAAGAGAAAAATGTCCTCAAACAATAATAGGAAAAGCTCAATGGAAGATGTTCTTCGTGAAATCAATAACTGTTCTGAGATTCTTTGCACCTTTAAAACAAAACAGAATTCAAATTTTAAGGTTGCAAAATTTTCTAATATTATAAGAGAGAGAGAGAAGATAGAAGAAAGTTCAACATCATTATACGTGTGTTTAATTAGAACTACAGGGAGCAGGTTTAACATAGGTGAAGTTGCCTTTTAAGAAATTAAGTAATTTATTTTTGAACAACCAAAATTAACCCAAGTTCATTGTCTGTTGATTAATCAAATTGTCAAATAATAGTTTTATAGTAGTGCTCGATCCTTTATTTTAATACACACTCAGCCGCTGATGTTCTTTTCTAAATACACCTACAGTCCTGGCTGCAGAGTATCTGTCCCACGTTAACCTGTGACGCTCATGTTTCACCTTTAACCCCACATTTTATAGCCACTGTTGTTTTTGCTTGTTTGTTTTTGTCCTGAGTGTCGCTCGCTCTGCTGTAAACCTGCTGCAGTTAGATAACCACTGGATTGATCTTTGTCAGATTGAATCAGGTGACACCCCATCACACACAGAAACCTGTTACAGCATCTCCAATGGAAACTTTAACAGACTGAAGTCGTCAAATGACGGTTGAAGTAACTTTACTGCTAAAATTGCTCTGACTCTGTTTAAACTTATTTTAACTGGGGTTTGTATGTTGTGTTTACGAGACTCTTCAGTCCTCTGGATGCTGCTCGTCACAACCTTTTTCATTCTTAAACGTACAAACACTCGTTTGCTTCTGTAAAATCGGGAAAATGTGTTAGCAGATTTGGGACATGAACCTGAAGCTAAAGTTAAAAGTTTTCCTGTAACTCCAGAGCAATCGAGGACAAATAAATCATCTGTCAGAGGTTAATTTATTTTTGGTCGACTGGTTCCCGACTGGGAGCGCTGATGGAAACAGAGTTTGATGGTTCCAGTAGGTCAGCTGACTGTGGGCTGCAGGGCAGAGCTGAAGATATATACACACAGACGCATGAACACAAACATTGATTTATTTTAAGTCTGTATCCAGGACAAGCAGCCTGGTGGCATTTTAAAACACAGACACCCTGATATTATCGAGGTCTGATATCTGTGTTTGTGTCTCGCTATGGTCCTGTGCACAAATTTTTACCTCATTGCCATTTTTGTGAGAATGTGTTTTTTCTACTCCAGGGTTGTTGAGACTTCATTTTAGGGTACAGGTTGAGGTTATGCATTTAGCAGTGATGGTTAAAGTTAGAGTATAATGCATTATATGAGTGAGTGTCCTCACAGCTATAGTGAGAGAAGCCTGCATGTGTGTTTATGTGAGACAGAGAGAGTTTGGCAGAGAAGGAGTAACTTTGACTCACGCTATTGTTTAACCTGCAGTAAATCAACAATACAAAGTCAAATTTCCCGCAAACGACTAAAACATTTACACACAAGTTTATTTAAAAACAACAGTCTGAACATCAGTCTTCAGATTCACTGGACAAAGTCTGCTGGAGGAAAAACTATAAAAACACTGTTGATAATCAGTTAGTAATAATACGATTATACTGTAGAATTAATTTAGCAAGTGAGAATAAATGTAAATAATTCACCGTTTAAAGATTCTTCAGTGTGAGCTGCTTTTCTCCGTTAAATCATTGTAAATATATTTCTTTCTGTGATTTTAATGATTGTTTTAATAACATCTGTGTCTGTTTTAAAGTCGTGTTGGTTGATGTTTTGTTTGTGAGGATATTTTCCTCAGGCAACTCTATTGTTTCTAGACATTTTGCCACCGTCTCACGTCATCAAATGACATAAAAGTAGCATGAAACTGATCGTTTCCCACTGTTTTCTTACATTTTCTTACAATGAGCTACAGATCATTGGCAGCAAGACAAAATAAATAAATAAATATTTAAAGCATATAAAAGTAAGATTTAATTAAAATTAAAACCGGATTTTAAATGTGTGTTTAAACACATCAACAGTTGTTCTCAGATCCACGGGGAAACTGTTTCATCAGCTCAGAACATAAAAACTAAAAGCTTTTGTTTTGGAAACAACAGGCTCGCGCCAGAGGACCTAAGAGGTCACGCTGGTTCGTGCACTAGCAGGGTGTTCACCACGAAGTGCACGTGGGGAAAGAAGTGCTTTAAAAACAAGACCTGGAAACACAGATGACCGAGATTTGGTCTTTGTTATAGGGAGTCATGATGTGTGCCACAGTCTCCTGCAGGGTCTCAGCAGGTCCAGTTAAACGTGTGCCGGCTTCTAAGTGGGTTTATAGCTCAGTTCTCTCTCACAGGAGCCCAGCACCAAGCGCAGTAAACCTGTGTCCAGGGTGACGTCTCTGGCCAGCCTGCTGCCGCCGGTCAAGACCGCACCACTGAAGAGGATCGGTCAGACGCTGCAGGTGATCCACCGCTCACCAGTCTCCACCTCATAGTGCATTATGTATTTATTCTATTTTGATGCAAATACTTTTGTGCTTTTACTTGAGTAGTGTTCTGACTGCAAATTCCTACTTAAGTAGAAGATCTGAGTACTTATTAAGTGTGTTACCTGCTCCAGACTTCTGTATTCCAGAGTCTGAAATTAAGAAATTATTATCACAACCAGCACTAAGAAAGAGGAAATATATCAGAAATTTATGTTTATTATTATGTTATAGACAGTTTGATGTTTTTAAATCAGTTTTAACCTCCTCTCTGTATCTGTTCAGCGCTCCATCAGTTTTCGTAATGAGAGTCGAACAGAGAGACCTGCTCCTCCTCCTCCCTCCTCCTCCTCGACGATGAAGACACGAGTTATCTCAGCCACGGTCTCCAACCCTTCCTCCTCCATGACTGCGACTCGTGTCTCGACAGCAGCCGCCCCGGCCGCCAAGCGCCGTGACAGCAAACTTTGGAGCGAGACGTTCGACGTCAGACTGGGAGTGTCACAAACTCTGAGTCCGAAAGAGATAAAGCGACAAGAAGTGGGTGAATTATTATTGTTGGTGTGTTTTTGTTGTCCAACTCTCACACATCAGTTTATTACAGTGGAATAGCAAAGACAAAAAACGTGCCACTGTCTTTTTTTCTTATTCCCTCTCACTTCTGTCTCTTCAGGCCATATTTGAATTAGCTCAGGGTGAGAAAGACTTGGTGGAGGATCTCACATTGGCTAAGAAGGTAAATACAAACTGAATCTCCTCCTACTGTAGATTTACTTTGCTGTTTTTCTTATATACGCTCATACTGTGTGTATGTGTGTCTACTGCAGGCTTACCATGACCCAATGCTGAAACTTTCAATCATGACTGAACAGGAACTGAACCAGATCTTTGGTACTCTAGACTCACTGATACCACTGCATGAAGGTAAGAGGGGTCATCTGGTTGTGTCTAGTCCTATATCAAATCTCATAGAGCATGCTGCAGCAGTTATCTTTCTCTCTCACTCCCTGAATAAAGGGAATAATTGGCCAGTTTTAGACTGTATTTTATTAATCTTATTGTGTTTATAAGTGTTTTGTAGGGAAAAATAAAGTATTTATGTTTATCAAAATGTCCAGAAAACCTTTGGAAATAAATAAATTATCAATACCACTGAAGAAGCCGCTGTTGTCATTGTGTCCTCTGCATCTTTTTTATAATCATTTCAAAATGTTTCTGCTCAGACCTACTGAGTCGCCTTCGAGACGCCAGGAAACCTGACGGGTCCACAGAACACGTGGGACACATCCTGACTGACTGGGTGAGCCGCAAAAAGCAGCAAGCTCAGAACCTAATTACAGTCCACAGGGTTCAGATGCCTTTTCATCTCAAGTTCAATCATCATAGACCCAGATTGTTATCTCCTACACTCTGCATTAACCAGGTCTCTGTCTCTGTCTCTGTCTCTGTCTCTTTACAGCTGCCCTGTCTCTCCGCCTACACGCCGTACTGCAGTAACCAGGTGAAGGCTAAAGCTTTGTTGGACCAGAAGAAGCAGGATCGGCGAGTCCAGGACTTCTTGCAGCGCTGCCTCCAGTCACCTTTTAGCAGGAAGTTGGACCTGTGGAACTTTCTCGACATCCCCCGGAGCCGACTAGTGAAGTACCCGCTCCTGCTCAGGGAGATCCTGAAGCACACACCTAATGACCATCCGGACCGGCAGCACCTGGATGAGGCGGTGAGGAAAACATAACTTACAGATCTGGCTTAAGCCTCTGTCTTACTATTGTGCTTTATGTAACAAAACCACTTCAGGTCCAATGAAATCAGTCAGATACAACCTAAATAAAGCTTATAAATCTTAGAGACTTGTTGGTATCATTTAACTGATTTTAATTTTGTCTGTTTGATCCACAGATGCTGATGGTTCAGAGCGTGGTCGCAGACATTAACAGGGGGACGGGGGAGTCGGAGTGTCAGTACTACAAAGATCGTCTGTTGTACACAGAGGACGGACAGAAGAACGACCTCATCGACCAGTCTAGGACGCTCAGCTGCCACGGAGAACTGAAGAACAACAGAGGACTCGTCAGTAGATTTCTAAAATTCTTCTACCCACCACCAAAACACAAATGAATTAGCAATTCAAGTATAAGTTGTTAACTCGAGATTGTATTTCTGAATATGTTTTGATCTAATCAGTCACTAAGATGTTCCCTCTGCTTCTGTTTCTCTCTCTTTCCAGAAACTTCATGTGTTTCTGTTCCAGGACGTCCTGGTCATCACCAGGTCCGTCTCGCTGAACGATCAGCCAGTCAGCTACCAGCTCTGCCGCCAACCAATCCCCATCCGGCAGCTGGACCTGGAGGACCTATCAGACGGAGAGATGAGAGTAGGCGGGTCCATCAGGGGGGCGTTCAGCAACAACGAGCGGAGTTAGTAGTTCACAAATAGCACTACAAATATTCATTTTCTGATTTGAGTCTCTTAAATTCATAGACGAGCACAGATCCTGGCATAAACTTCTGATAATAACAAATGTGGTCTCTCTCCTCGCAGCTAAGAACTTCTTCCGGGTCTCGTACCGCAGCGGAGGTCAGCTGCAGAACCACTACTTTCAGGCCAGTGACGCCTTCAACAAACAGCAATGGATCAACTGCATCAGACAAGCCAAGGAAGCAGCAGCACTGACTGGAGAGCAGCCACTGCAGACAGGACAGTGTCTGCAGACCGGGCAGAGTGGGCAAACAAGACCAGTTAGTGAGACAGCAGTGAGTTTGCAAAGTGATTCAGGGATTGAAGATGACAAAGGGATGTGGGGGGAGATGGAAACAGGGCTGGGGATGGAAGCAAAGGAAGACCTGGGTGAAGGGAAATATATAAGTTTGGATAAAAAGGCTCTGGAGGGTGGAGCAGGTTTGGAATTAGATGGAGAAATGAGGGTGGACAGTGAGACAAGGCTGACGACCAGTGAGACAGAGGCAGGGCAAGGGGTCGGTGAAATGGGGGTAGAACCAGGAGCCAGAGCAGACTGGGAGACAGATGGAGGAGGAGGAGGAGGGACTCTCAGTAGAGGTGCAAACGAGGTTCCCACCTCCCTCATCGCTTCTTGTCCTTCTCAAGACAAGGAGGAGGAGGTGATGGAGCAGGAGCAGAGTGGCGCTAAAGAGGCAGACAATGTCAGCATGGACACGAGTGAGGCCGACTCACCGCAGGGCGACGAGCTGTCACTCAGGTGCTGATGCGACAAAAACAAAACGGACTGTGGATGCAGCCAATCAAAATCGGGGACTTGATGATGATGTCACTGACAGGAACATCAGGGATCATGGATTATTGTGTAACTGCTGTATCCTGACTGCCGGATGTTCAGCGTGACCACTGTGTTCTCAAATCAGCCGCCTCCACTTCCAGAATCCTGGCCCCATGTGACGGCGCTAAGTGAATGGACGTTATTAAGACACTGGGAGTTCAGATGACGCCCTGTGCAGTTGCTCATTCTGCAAAAACATTTTACAGCCGTTGTTTTTCTGATGACTGTGTATGGTATGTATCATGGCACCATCACTTAATACGTAATCCCAGTTCACCAGATTAGAGCTCAACTCACAAGACTGACCATTTTTCCTGGCCTCTCTCTTCATAGCTAGTGTTGCCTCATTTAGTTTTAGTCACCTCTTAATTAAAACCACAGCTGTCAAGTGTTAAGGCTGTTGAAGTTACCTGTGACCATTACTGGTGCTATGATGAGGTTTTTTACTGTACACGCTGAACACATTTCTGCAGATGGTGTCAAACTGTGCCACTGATGGTGCTGATGATGGTAACAGGCACTGAGACAGGCAGGAACAAGGCAGAAGGTTAGCTGTAAATAGTACAGGTTCAAAATATTTAAAATATTGTAAATCTTTTTAGAGGAAGAAGATGCATTTGTTATTTGTTTGTTAAAGATTTTCAGAAAATCTTTGCATGTTTGTGATATGGAGACAATCACAAGACTAAGAGTTTAACTTGACTCAATTTAAGATAATAAAATTATGTAAATTTAGCAGCATCTTGCTTTTAAATCACCATGAGGAAAAGACAGTGACCCATGTTTGGAGCTACATTTAGCTCATATATTTGTCCACTGTAACTAATGGTCTCTTGTAGACATTTAGTGAAACAAACCAGTTTAATAGTGTCCTTCTCTATCTTGTACATCTAAAGTTTGGGGAGTTTTCATTCCTCCAATTCCTATTTCTAATCCTTCTTCTCAAACTCAGTTTTTTTAAAAATCCAATAACAAAAAAAACTCTGAAAACTCTGCACTAAACAGAGCTGTTCGCACACTTCTAACGAAAATGAATGCATGTCCGGTTTGCAATGATTAAAGTTTTCAGTGAATTTCAGTGCAGGTGGGAGAGAGAAGGTCAATACAGTGAGGTGGATTTTTGGATGTGAACACATCGAAACAATCCTGTCTGTTATTTAATTATATATTTGTAACATTTTTACAAAAGAGCTTTCATCTCTTATTTCCTCAAACCTGAAATGCTCAATATTTTTGATATTAACATTTAATAAATCTGTATAAATATGTGAAACAGTGTAATTGTGTAGAGTTTTTCCGTCTCAGCACAGTGTATTTCCTCTTTGTCCCGACCACTACCAAGGGACAGACAGGCACTAGTTTTGGTAACTTGCTGGTGAAGAGATCAAACTTTTTTTTTTCATGTGGACACAAACATGACTCCAATGATTGTGTAGCTTTGCTAGATGGGTGTGATGTTTCTCATCTAGATGCCAAACATGGGTCAGTGTTTACAACACAAAAGAAATAGTCGGAATAAAATGTGATATTTTGCATCTTGTACTGAAAAGTGAAAGTGAAACTAAATATTTTTGCTATTTGCAAATTTCAAAAACATATTAATGAATGCAATTCACATGAGACACAATGACACATTACATTACATGCTGCATTGATTTAATCTTCAATGGATTTTCATTTTCAACCATCTGTGCAACAGTTTTACTGCAGTATTCTGTCAAACTGAAAAGTTTGAAGCTGTTAAGTGTTACTACAAAAACGCTGTGGGGTAAAATGTTCAGTGTATTTTATGGCAATCAGAGAAGTCCCAAACTGGAGAACCTGTTCTGTATGTACTGTATGTAAAGAATTTATATGAAGAGGTGTATATGAATGTGTATATGAATGTAGGAACAAAGCCAAGCATGTTTTATACACTTTATGTTTTCACATGTTGTGTTACACATGATTTATAGTGTCAAGACAATCAGTTTGATGTTATACATTAGAACTGTCTGGATCCTGAAGATGATGGTGATATAATGAACTACAGCTGGACAGTTACCACATGTTTTAAAAAAGCAGGTGAACTGCACATCTCAGAGAAAATATCCCAGACAATTCCTGCGCACACAACCAGTTTCTCTTCATTGTGTTGAGTAAAACATAGAAAAGTTAATATTTAGTTGTGTGAACTGTTACCAACACAAAAGTATGAATAAATAGTTTTCAAAAAAGAAAGTCATGGCTGGATGGTTATTGGTGGTTAAAAAAGAAAATATGAACCAAAGGTGTAAAAATACAATGCTCAAATACAGGGGCAAGTACCTGCCCAGAAAAGTACACCACTACAGGCACCCTTTGATTTTTCTACTCAAGTAAAAGTACTTGTTCTAAATGTTAATATGTAAAAGTAGTACACTAAGAAAACAGTGTACGTAGTATTTGATGCTGTTGATAACATACAGTGGCAAGAAAAAGTACATTTACCTTTAGCGCTTTTATCCAAAGCGACTTACAAGGCAAAATCAGGGTAAACATAAGGACTCAGGCCACAGCTGGGATTCACACCCCATTCTACTGCATGGAAGGTGGCGATCTTACCATGACGCTACCCAGCGAGAATTTTATGGTTTACTGCATTAATTTGTCATAAAATGTAAAAATTTGTTGGAAAGAACACATAGAACTACATCTGGCGTGAAAAGGGCACCTCATATCATTAAATCATCATGATATGCAGTGTCAACATTGTCCCACTTGTGAAGTAAGGAAGAGGAAACATCATGGTTTGGGTCTGCTTTGCTGCATCGGGGCCTGCCCAGCTTGCAGTGATTGGGGGGAGGATGAAGTCCCAAGTGTATCAAACAATTCTTCAACCTACTGCGAGAATGTCTGTACGTCAGCTGAAACTAAGGTAGAAGTTGGGTGATGGTACAGGACAATGACACAAAACTCAACAGAATCCTTTCAAAAAAACTAAATCCGCCTTTTGGATTCAGAGCCCAGACCTCAACCCAATAGAGATGCTATGGAACAACTTGAACAGAGCCACACACGAGACGTCCAAAGAAAATGACAGAGCTAAAACAGTTCTGTAGGAACAATGAGCTAAAATTCCTCCTGAACAATGTGCAGGTCTGATCCACAGCTACAGGAAGCCCCTTGTTGAGGTTATTGTTGCTGGGGAGGTCAACCAGTTATTAATTCCAAGAGTTCATATACATTTTACACTAGTACTATGATAGTTTTATGGTTGTTTTCAATAAAGACATTTTGTGGTATTTCTTTAGGCACATGATGTTTGTTAAAACTCTTGATTTAGATGAAGATCTGATCACATTTTATGGCAAATTAATGCAGAAAATTGTGAAATTCCAGAAGGTTCACATACTTTTTTGTCACTGTAAATGTAGAAATCTAGTCAAGGTTTGTTCTCAAAGGTGAAACAAATCTGACTAAAATGTGCTGTTACCTAAAGACTTTGGAACAAGAACATCAGTCAATAGAGGTGGGGCTGATTTTAATATAGTTACAGGAGGTTAATCCATAAAAAATACATCAGTATTTTATTAATACATATTTTTTATCCTGCATAAAGTACATAGTAACTAATGATGTTTCAATTAGTGCAGTGGAGTAAAAGTACAATATTTTGCTTTTATTTGTTGTTTTCAGGTACGTCTGTGATCATGTATTGGTATTTTTGTTATAACATATAATAAATTCTAGGTAAGTAAGAGAAGTAATGTTGATAAATTAGCAGAAAAGACACCTTTATATGAAATAACATTTATTGTCAGGGGTTAAACCAGTATTCTGTGAGAAATAATATTAAGTATTTATATTGATTTGTTTTTTGTAGGTGACAGTATTTTCCAGCAGATGGCAGTGTGGCAACACGTCGCAGCGACACCAGCCGCTGCTAAATCCCAGTGAAGAAGAACTCTGCACCCAGAAATCATGGCGCGATTCGTGCGCTGGTTCGAGTCCCTGCGCTGCTGCGGGATCCGGAGGTAACAGCGGTGTCAACGCGGGGCTCTCGCCGGGAAACGGTGACGGGAAGACGGCTGGGGAGGAGGTGAGGGATCGGCTGAGAGTCTGACGATGAACGACGGTCTTGTTCGGAGGGAGGCAGCCCGACCGAGGCGAGCGTCTGCTGCTGCGGAGCTTGGAGCTAACGCTAGCCTGCAAGATGGCGAGGGGATCGAGGTACACCCACCGAGAGAAACTCCAAGTGGCCCGGACAGACCGGGTGCTGCTGCCGGGAGGACGGAGAGGAGGTACTCGGCATCACAAATGGTCCACCACAGGCATATGCCGATGGAGCCGCTCAAGTTCCATATCCCGAGGAAGACCAAGGAGAAGAGAGGTGGGATGGACCTCGGTCTGTGTGCTGCACGGAGCCGATATAATGTTATATCCAGACATGTTTATTAGTTTTAAATATTATTTAATGAGTTTTACGCCTCAGTCGTTAACGTCACTGTGAAGATGTGTGGTGCTAAAGTTCATCAGTAACAGAACAGCTAACTACGGCAACTTAAACACAACACGGGTCACATTCTCAGACAAGTAAATGTCAGTCATGTTTATTAAAATAACAACAGGTCACATCTTAACACCGATTAACGTGTTTATGTCATGTTTTTACTTTTACTGATGCAATACGGAAAAGGTTTTGTGCAAGTTTTAACTGTTGTGTTCAAGTAACGGCTAACGCCAAGCTAGCTAGCTGTTAGCCAGGTAGCTAACGTTACGTGCTTTAAAGTTACAACTGGACGTGTGTTTTATCTTTATATGTTGTTATAGTTTTTATTCCAAGTGAGTATAAATCTCCACGGAGTCCTGTGGGTGTGATCACAGCCTTGTGTTGACGTTAGTAACCAGTATTAGCTAACATGAGGTAGCTAACTGCCTTGATTTGTTTACATTTCTTCAGAAGTGTAAGTAGGTTAAACATCTGGTTAAACAGGTGTCCTGCAGGTATGTTTCTCCATAACTCTGACAGTAACCACAGCTCAAACCTACTCTAACTCCTGTAGTGATGCTGAACTGATTTAACTTAATTCTACACATCAACATCAGTGTTAAAGCTGATCCAGTTGTAATGGTGTATTCATTCTGTATTATTTTCTTTACTTGTATAAATGACACAGGACGTTATGTCGCCACATATTTTAGATTCTTCAGACATTTTGTTTTGGTGACAGCTCTGTGAATTCTTGGCATACTCTCAGACAGCTTCATTAGCCAGCAGTTTGCACTTGCACTTGCACTATCGCTGGCTGCTTTTGCTTTGCTCTGTGCTCCAACTCATCCCAAACCATGTCAGTTGTGGGTTCTGCTGAGGAACATATCGTGATCTCTCTTGGAGCAAATTGGATGAGATGTCGGCCAGCTGAGAGATGTTTTGGTAGCCGTTCTGGTTCATAGTTAATCTTGAATTCTGAATAAATGGGAAACGGTGTCAGATGCCTGACAGGTTGGATCCAGCTCTTGATACTTTTTGTTCCAATAAGGTTGTTTGTTAAAATACATAAGAAAACCAAACCTTAATGTAGATTTTTGATTTAATCTTTAAACATTTTATATACCACTTAGAAAGATTTTCCTTTTATAACATTTTCTATTAAGGCTCTGTTGTGTTGGTACCCGTGAAGTCAATCTTTTAGTTTAATTATTTTCTCCTATGCATTGTGGTCCTGTATGATGAGCAAGACAAATATTTTATGTGTAATGTTAAACATAATGTTTGACATAAATTGATGCTGCAGCTGAGCCCTCTCCCCCACCCTGAGGGAGGCAGCTGCTGCAAGTTATTTAGTCTCCTGAGAATTTGGCACAAGAAAGGCTGCACTGGTCTGAAACGTGCTTGGGTGTGGGTGAGGCTAACCTGAAATGTGCAGAAATCTGCACAAAGGATTTGCTGTGTTTATTTTTATTATTTTTTGGCCTTTTATTTCTGATACATGGAAAGCCTAATAAATAAATAAACACCTTAAATATTGTACATGAGCTCAAGCTAATGTATATATGAAAGCTACTTTTAATAAAGATTGTTGATTAATTTTTTTTATTGGTTTATTACCAGCATTTTGACCCAAATTTAACTTGCAGCATATTCGTCCATATCTTGGTTTAGTGTATTTAAATTGTTTTTCCTTGTTTGGGTCCTTTTTCCTTTGACAGTATCATTTTAGACAATAGAGTGTCTCCATATTTGTGCTTTTGTCCCTTCACTGTTAAAACAGGACAATTCCACTCTCATGCACAAGTCAGGTTTATAAGCACGTTTTGCCCATTTTAGATTTGAACAAGTTAACAGACCTACACCGAGTCCTGACCCCACCTAACTGACTGTGAGTAAGGCCTTATCAACCCAACATCAATGTGGACCTCAGCAGTGCCCCTGTGGTTGAATGGGAGCAAATCCCTGAAAACTGGGAACTCAAAAGCTACTGGAAAGTGTTCAGTCACAAATGGAATGTTTAGGTGTCCACCTCTAGAGTCGGGCTTCCTGGTCAAACAAAGAGTTACCGGTGGATATAGAATAACATAACACAAAGTGAATATAAACGAGCATTGACCCATTTATCATCACTTTCTTTCAGCTCTGTTCCAGTATGTCTCCTCTGAGTCCAGGGAGTATGAAGACATGCTGAACATCCTGACCTCCAGCTACATCGACACCAGCTCTGCTGGCTGCTTCACCTACTGCCAACCTCGCCTCGTCCACAGTGAGCTGCAGGAGAAAGAGGTGAGAGATAAGAATAATTACATACTTTACTTATCCCCTTGGGAACTTTGTTGTTGGTGGACAGTTTGACGTAGATGATGGTGCTACAAGAGGGTTGTGATGTCTTGTCGAAGACATCTCGATGAAGGAAGCTGTGGTCTTTTTGTACAGTTTTATTTAATATCTCTAGTGTATATCAATAGGATCACTTTTATCCGACATCAGCTAATAACATTGCCATTTCCATACTCAGACACATAAAACTGGAAAGTATTGGAAAGTATTGCCACCAACAGAGCTGCGACCCTGATGTGCAGGAAGTGATCAGAAGCACTTGTGTGTCGGGAACAACAGGGTTTATACGCGCCTGCAAAAAAAGAGCCTAGAAAACAAAATATCCAAGTTTAGTGTAAACCTCTGAGCTGCTTCTTTGTTCATGGATTGATTGTCTGTGTGTATGTGTGTTTGTTTTAGTTTGTGGAGAAGAGAAGGGAGATGAAGGCTGATGGGAGGACTGATAAGGAGCTGGAGGAGAGCTACTGCTTCCTGCTGGCAGATGCTGTTAAGGTGAGATTACCTCTCACTCTACATTGTGCTTTATATTATCTAAAAATGACACAAGAACAATACAGGCAGTATCTGAATTGTATTTTTTATTTGTATTTTGACATTTATGAGAAGTAATTATTTTGAGGTCTGAAGAAAATGGGATCAAATCACTAATTTACCGTAATTTAAAGAAATAAGAGTGTTGGTGTGTTAGATCAGAGTGCGTTGTACTCTGGAAGTGTGGAACTTAAGCCAACACCACAGATTGTTTATATCTAGTAGCTACTGTATAATCACTGTATTTTCCAGGAGAAAAGACACAGAACTTAATTAGACTCTCAATTATTTGTCTGGTGTAGCTGCACCCACTCTGTGAGAAGGGGCTGTTTGTGGGTCAGAGCTGGATCACAGTGCTGGGAAACCCCGGTAAAGGTAAGCAAACAGACACATGGTGAGAGAAACACCATATGAACATAACCATGAGTGTTTTTTTTACTCTCTCCACCTTTTTATTGTGAGTTTTTTTCTGCGCACTGAAAAGAAAATTTGATATATAACAATATATGACAATATTTGATGATCTGTGGTGTTAATTTAGTTCTTCTTTAATGGTGTGTGTGTGTGTGTGTCTCTTTAGGAGTGTATTTGTCCAGGTACTCAGACCTGCTGCAAGTTAACGCCTTCACCCCTGGAGCCACAGGGGAAATCATCATCCTCAAAGTGATGAAGGTAAATGATCTGCCTCTGTAAACTCACCTGTTAGAGGCAGGACATGTATGGTGTGACTAGTAATGTTACAGTTAGTAGTATTACTTTATTGGGGCCGATCTGCTTATATCTCAGTGGATTTTATCAGCTATAGTAAAGCTTAACATAATCCCACTGTTTACTGAGCTTGGCTGTGTTTGTCCATCTCAGCTGCTGGTGTTGCAGCGCGGCTCTTCTTTATAACAGACTGAAGTGCAGCATTTCCCAGCATGTGCGAGAGAAAATTACGGTGTGAAAAAAATTACTTGGGAGCAGCGGTGTGAGCTAACAGCAGTGTACAACACATTCAGCTTCTATATCTGTAGCTGATTGGTGCATTTACCTTTTAAAATGTTAGACTGTGCTCACTGCAGTCATCAGCTGTTTCTAATTACCTTTAAAAATATTGTATCACAGTGAAACCCCAGTTATTTATTTGATTGATTACAGTTCTGTTCATGTGCTTTGAATCAATATGTCAAATATTTTTATAGTTAAAAATGAAGATACCCAGTTTACAGTTGACAGTTGAGTAAGGTGAATTTCTGGTTTCAGGGGAAAGTGAAGAGCATCTATGAAAACATGAAGAACCTTCTAGATCCAACGCCTCGCTTCGACAGCCACATCTCCAAGAACGCCAGCAAAGTCACCTCGCTCACCTCGTACAGAGCATTTGAGCTCACACAGGTAAATGTATATGCACACAGTAAAGCAATTATAAAATAGTTATGAGCAATAGTTGTGTGACATTCTGTTCAGTCCACAGCGACTCAGACCTTGATAAGATAGACATGAAGTGTATAAATGGAAAGTTTCTTGTCCAAATCAGTAGTCAAAAACTCAAATAAATAAAAACAATGACCCTTTTTATACAGAAATTAGGCTGTATAGATGAGAAGGTGGTGCCTTCTTTAAAACGTCTTTGTTAAAATATTTTAACATTAACGTTCTGTTGTTTATTTCAGCAATACTTCTATGAGTATTCGTTTGATGAGCTGCGGCAGCGCCCTCGCCAGGTTTGTCCATACGCCGTTGTTTCCTTCCACTTTAAAGGAAAAGACTCTCCACTTCCCATCAAACCCCTGGCTCCCATCAGGTATGGAGATCTGGAAACTCCACAATTCAACTGTGTGTCACTTTAATGAATCCTCTTTGGTCACATCCAGACATAGAACATGAATCATTGCATTTAAAAATAGCCAGAAGCTTCTAGTCTAAACTAAATAAAGTGATGTCAGAGCAGTAGACTCACCAGGGCAATAAGGAAGTCACTGAGAAGTGTTTATTAGTTTCTATGTATTTCTCCAGAAAGTAGATTGAAAGTAAGATAGTGGTCACTATCTTACTTTAGTTAAACAGTAAAAATGTTGTGATCACTATGTCATATCTTGAAGTCATAGAGGTGTCAACACGTGCCTTTTTTATTAATAAAGTTCTAACAGTCTTTTAAAACAATACACTTAAATAATAGATTCCTCGCATTTCTAGTCGTATTGTTGAATTAAATCCACAAGTTGAAAGTTTTTCTTTCTGCTGTGTTTGATGGACAGGTTGAACAGTCAATCAGCAGAGGGGAGTAAAGGTGAGCACTGGTCCCTGTTTTCTGTTTAAAACTTTAAATGTCAAGTCTGTTTTATTAAAGTAAGATATTGGACATAATTCATATATTCTCTTTCCTTCTTACTCTGAATGTGACTGATGAGAACCTGTCATCTTTGTGTTTCTCCTCATGTTGTTTTGCTCTCTCAGAGCGCGCTCAGTACACAGTGTGGACTGGAGATTTGGTTAAAGGCGACCGGGTCCTATTCCAGATCTCCCTTCGCTCCTTCTCTCCTCCCTTCCTGCCCCACAGACTGTGAGTTCTAAACTGATTTTTCTGTTTCAGCAAAGTTTCCAGTAACTCCAAACCTTTTCTGTTTGCTATATTTCAGACTGAGAAAACAATATTAAGTCACATTCTTCTCAAAACTACGAAGCACGGAGAAAACATTATATATTATATATGTGGGAGGATTTCACTGTGAAGAAGCTGCAGAAAGTGTCAAACCCATCTGGCTATTTTTAACTTTATATATTCAGCTTGATTTTGCTGTTAAAACCACTTATCTGTCTGGTTTTAGATTTTCAGGGAGATCCTTGGACATACAGCATCTTCTGTAGTTGAGAGCTTACAGTCATGATCATAAATTACATGTGTATTCTGGATATATTTTAATACAGGATATATTTATCCTGAGTTAAACAAAAGCACCTTAAGATTTTAAAAATGCTCTATTTGTTTCTCCTTCAGACCAGAGAAGTTGGAAATTGGTTGTCTGATGAAGCTTGACCAGGTGACCAAACTCGTTCCCTCTGAACTGTTGTCCTACAACCTCTACGACAGCAGCCAAGAAGGTGAAGTCAAATTTTCTTCACACTGTTAGGACACTAACGGGTGCAGCTGATGTGGGTCTAAAGGCTGATATTTTATTGTGCTTAGTTGTTTTTTTTGCTGTTGTTGTCTTTTTTTGTTTTTTTAAGTAATTAATTAATTTACTCTGTTATTGTGTGTGTGTGTGTGTGTGTGTGTAGTTGTGACGAACGGTTATTGCTGCAGTCTCCTGGAGGTGATTGACAGAAATCGGTCAACGACCAGCGTGACGAGGCTGCTGCATGAACTGGAGATAACGAGAGTGGTGGGTTTGGTTTAATTTTGTAAGTTAAGTTATTTTAAATTACAGAGCAGATAGTTAGCAGAATCCCCTGTGATAGTTGTAACCAATTGGAAAATTATTGTAGAGCAGCCAGGATAAGTGTTAAATGTTTGTGGAAGCAGAAGCTAAAGGAAGATGATAAAAGAAGGAACAACCAAAGGGAAATGAGTCAAGAACTGTTACATGGCTTATCTTTGTTCTCTCTCCAGGTTCTGGTAACTCGGCTTACGGAGAGAGGATTTCTCTTTCTACTCTCCAGTGTTCAGATGGCCACACCCACTGGTATGACTGGTGTACTGGGAAATTATATGGTTAAGATTGATGAGACTGAAAAATAACAGCACAACATAGAAGATTCTGACACACTAATAACAGTTTATATCAATGCCAGTGTAGAGAGTTATTCATTTATATATAAAGATATCATGTTCCCTTGTGTTTCCAGAAAGAGGAGAGAACTGGAAGAGGTGTCTTCAGGCCTTGTTCGTCTTTCCAGACACCAGAGATGTGGCCAAATATTGTGAGTAACACAGGGCACGGGTGGGGTGAAGTGCATGGGTGATGTCACTGAGCTAATTGAGGCTCCATAAAGCTGCAGAGTTGGTGACGATTTTCCATCGGTTTGTTACTAGTGTACTACAGCGTTTTTACAAATGTTAATAAAAATGTATTTATTAATGCAGCTTTAACGAGCAAAAGTGAATTAGCTATAGAAGTTAAAACATGTACATGTATGTTAGTGCATTTCATGTTGTTTCCCTGTTTCTTCCTGTAGCATCAAGTTGTGCCTCCCGTTCCCATGATGCCTCTCGGGTGTCAATGTCTAGTGCCACAGTAATGCCGCAGCTGGAACAGTTTATTCCAGCACTGCATCACGCCCTGGTTAAGGCCCGCGCCAACCCCCCTCCTGAGCTGTCTGCTGGTGTGGAGCTTCAGGTGCGGGAATACCTCAGTGGCCTGAATGATGGAAAGGTACAATGAAAATCCCTCTAAGCAGTAAAAATTCAATCATCTGGCATAAAACACCTCGATTTTTGGACTCGACTTTGTGCATGGCAGAAGTCAAGTCAGGTGTTGTCATTCTTCACAACATTAAAGCACATGTGTCTGTATTTACCCACAAGGTTCGTCAATACCCCATGAGTGAGTACGACTCCAAGCTGGATGAGGGAGGAAAGATGTTTCTTGCCCCTCGACACCACAAGGTGAACATGGACGGCTACCTGCGCTCCTATCTATACAGCCCGACCCTTTACCTGTTGTCAGTGGCTCGTGCCAGGCAGGTGATGGAGGCGCATTGCAGCTCTGAGGAGCTACAGGAGATGAGGCTCAGAGGCCAGAGAGAGGCAACAGGGAAGGACGTGACCAGCAACAGTAAAGAAGGACAGACCAACACTCAAAAGGTGAAAGCTGACATCTGTATCACTATGACTACCACTTCAAAGCATAAAGTTGTGGTTAAAGGCTTCTGTCAAATTATATGTGAATATTAAGTTCTCCATAGTGAAATCACATATGTGTTATTTTGTTTAGATGCAGCAGCTGATAGACCTTGTTTTGACGTGTAAGAGGAATGCAGAAAATGAGGTGAGGAGGGAAGAAGGAGATGGATGGCTTAAGACACCAGGGAGGAAGAGGAGGCTGGAACAGGAGACGGCAGAGAGGACTCTGAAATACCTGAAGGCATCACAAGAACCTGGAAGACATGACAAGATTCCAGGTGAGAAGACATGAATTTGTCTTAAAACAGAAAATTTTTATGTCAGAATAACTTTTAATAAATGACTCAAGCTGAAAGTTAAATTAGGGATCATATGGTCTTTGCATAAAAATGACTCAAAACATTACTGAAACTGTATTCTTAGTTCCTTCTCCACAGCAGTTGTCACAGCTAAATTTAAGACAGAACAGGAGCATCTGGAGGAAAAGATGTCATCTCACATAGCCTGTTGCCATAGAAATTGGTGAAGAGTTGTGATAACATCAAGGACAATTAGAAAAAAAATTAACAGCTTAAAGAACAAATCATGTGGATTCATACAATTATAATATTATATTATATAATTAGTGAATATTATTCTACATTGATTGATCATGCATGTTGCTAATTTTCTGACTTATTTCATAAAATGTATTTATTTATTTTGTCTAAACTTTTTGTGAATTAGATTTTCCTCTGGGTCATTAAATCTAAAAACATCAACATTTTCTTTTACACTGTCAAAGCTATTGTGCATCTTATATGATTGGTGTGCTGTTTACTGATATGTTTTACTTCTGCTTTTTATTTTTAGTTGAAGGAAGCCAGGTCTCTGCCCCTTCCGACTCTCTTGCATCTTTGATTGGCTCAGTGGGTTTGAAGGACATTGATCTGAGTGAAGATGGATCCGATCTAGCTGCCAGACTCCTCAGCCTGCTGACAGGTGACTGGCTGAGAGGGGGCAGCTGTGGATCAGCTGATTAAGCAGTTGACTCCCAGTTCCTTGCCCCTGCACAAGACCCTGAACTCTTGGCTCTTAAATATAGCTGCCTGTCCACTGGGAATTAATAATATATCTATTATTATTATTATTATTATTATTATTATTATTATTATTATTATTATTATTATTATTATTACTACTACTACTACTAAAATAAGTGCTTCATTTTGATGCCAAACAAATATTTGAAGTCAAGTGTTACTATTGTTCTCACAGGCCTTAGCCAGGCTGCCCGTGGAACAGCCAGTCAGAGCCCGAGTGAGGGACAAGAAGATGGACAGAGGGAGATGTCTCCGTTTGATAAGCTGGCCACCAAACTGGGCCTGCCCACTAACTGTGACATCGACTTAAGAAAGCAGGAGGAGTTGGAGGTAACGGACGAATATTTGTGTTTGGACGACATTTTAATTTGCTTCTTGTTTGAGTGCTGGTGGTCAAAATCCCAAGTCATCCTGTGTAAAAAGGTATTAAAAAATATGTGAAGAATCTATATGGCTTCAACTTGTTACTGAGACTAAGGAGATGCAAAGAATCCATTTTGAAATCATATACAGTCAACATCTAGAGTTGACAGTGCTGATTATCATTACATGTTGTTATAAAAATAGATTTAATCTTGATCTCCACTTCAGTTCCTTTTTTTTTTCTTATACTCACAAATTGTTTATGTAAAAAACTTGCTCTTGGTTCACGAAGTGTGTGGCCTTGTGTGTGTTTAGGAACAAACAGCAGGCAGCATGAGTAGTTTAGAGGGATTCAGTCCCAGCTCCCACAGCGGTGAGACAAATCACCATGGAGCAGTACGGGGTGGAGGAGGAAGAGCAGGACCGGGGAGGAGAACAGGAGGATACGAAGAGGAGGGGGAAGAAGAGTGGCAGATCCCATGGGTCCTCATCCCTATAACAGGTCTGTCTGTCCAGTCAGCATGTACATAACAAAGGCAGAACATATCCATTATTATTGAGGTATTTTATGTGAACAATCTGACAGAGACATCAACACTAGTCTGCATCTGTCCTGTGCATAAATACTGTACACACTCTATTCTACTTTATCATTCAAGGTGAATTCAGATATGATGTTTTACTGTATTGTTTGAATGGTAGTCTGAATAAAACACAGAGAGGAGGATCTGTGAAGTAAGAAAGCAAGTAAACAGAGCAGATACACAATAGTATGTTTCACACAGTTTAAGGATGAACATCATCCTTTACATCAGGACACAGGATCACAAATTGCATTATGGTACTTAGCAGATAAGTAAGACACCAAGCCTTTATTTCCTGTCCTTGATCCCACAAGGAATTATACAATATGATGCAACAGCTGAAAGAGAAAATGCAATGATGCTGAAACTTCAGTCATGAAAAATTAAAGTTGATGTTCAAGTCTGAACTCTGTCTACAGGTCTGTGTTCGGAGCGATACACCCACAGAGACAGAAACATCCCTCAGGATCCTCGTTTCCAGCACCTCGCCACGGCAACAAGCATCACCACAACAACTGAAACCCCCAGGAGGAGCCCCACCCCGTCTCCTCAGCCCAGTCCGCCTCCCTCCCCCTCTCCCTTCCAGTGCCCATCCCCTGAGCCTAGCCCTCCTCCCTCCCCCTCACAATGCCCATCACCTGACCCCAGCCCTTCCCCTTCACCCTCCCAATGCCCATCTCCAGAGCCCAGTCTCCCAGCTTCACCATCTCGGTGCCTGTCCCCGGGTTCCAGTCCTCAGACCTCTCCCTCCCAGTGCCCATCTCCACAGCCCAGTCCTCCAACTTCTCCTTCCCAATGCCCGTCTCCCCCTTCCCCTTCCCATTGCCAGTCCCCGAAGCCTAATGAGCTCAACGCACTTAACAAGGACCACAGTGGTGCTAACGAGGAGCGGTTAGCTCCCACAGTCTCCAGGGAGTTCTCAGGTAACCTCTGCCAGCCTGAGTTGATTTTAGATCTAATTGGTGTGTTTGTTTCAAGTTTCAGGCTGTACAGTTTAGATATTGACCATTTTACTATTTCCAACTCTTAATGTGAAAGTCAGGCAAAATGTATTCCCTGTCATTGTTTATTAAAACCAGCAGCTCACAGAAAGTAGACTTGAAGCTTGAAGGTCTGTGATTTTTGGCCTCTAAATGAAGAACTTTAATAATCTGAGTATTTAAATTAAGCTCACTTAATTTGCCACATGTTGCATCTGAATATGAAAATTTTAAAAATAATGCAGAAGTTGAGACTTTTTATGTCTTTAGTCAGTTTCGTAAGATAATACGCTGTCCGTCCGCTCTAACATTACGTTGAACTGCCTTTAGCTTTGATTACAGAATGCATTCTCAGTGGCATCGATTTAATAAGCTTCTGTAATGTGTAACACTTATGGACTCTGTAGTGGCCAATCTATGTGTGAAAGTGAGGTGTTGTGCTCCCTGAACCACAGTTGACAAATGGAGCTCCATGAATCCTGACATTGTCATCTTGGACATATTCATGTCCGTGTCATCAGGGAATAAAAATCAATTGATTGAATAACCTGGTCATTCAGTATATTCAGGTAGTCAGCTCACTTAGTTAAATCGAGGTGGTGACTTTTTTTCGTTTTGGACGTGCAGTGTATTTCCCCTGTCTGACTTGGTCTGTGTCCTGCTGCAGTGTCCATGGACAGAAAAGGGAAACCTCAGAAGAATGAAGAGCCATGTGTTCCTGCAGCTCCAGAGAGGAAGACGTGCCCCTCACCACCAGACCCTGAACGAGGGAAGGAGAATGCTTTGGGTGAACCAGGGTTGGTGAAGGATGTACACAGAGAACTTTTGCGGAAGTTAAAACCAAGTGAAGATTCAAAAGATGTTAATCAAAATAGGAAGCAGGTGGTAGCCACGATACACAAGGTAGCCAGTGAAAAGGAACAAAAGGGACAAGCAAAGGAGCTGGCAGGTGAATCTGTGTTTCCTTCATCTGTATCCTCTCCTCCTGCTTTTTCTGTCAGAGATATAGACAGCATCGTGGACAAACATCTAGACGACTTCTCTTCAGAGATACAACTCCTTCTGCAGGAGCAGAGTGTTCATTACAGCTTCCCACAGTCCCCACACTCCACCTCAAACACAGAAACCACTGAACTTCAACACGTGCATCCACACAACTCAATATCACAGTTTTCACAGTATGTGTCTTTCTACAACCCCTGTCCTCCGGTCCAGGACTACGTTCACTCACTAAAGACCAGCATTAACAGCATGCTAACAGAGTTTGAGAGATGGCCGAGTCGCAATGCTGACACCAGCCAGACTGAAGCCGATGCCACGTTGGCGAGCACTGTTAGTGCTTTTGTGGCCGGTATTCGAGCAGGTAATGCTACAACAGACGAAGACGAGGTTTCTGCGAGCAGTGAACTCACGACTGCAGATGTCAGCGCTTCGGGGAGTCAGTCTCCTGATGCTACAAACAGCAGGAATCCCCCAACTTCTCACGCCACTTTATCTGTTCCTACCTCTGTATCAGGTTCCGCCTGCAGCACTGCCCAACCCCATCCGCCTCATATCAAGTCCCTGCAGTCTCAGTGGCAACCACAGCAAAGCCACACTTTAGAGATCAATAGGACAGTGACTCAGAATGTCAGACAAACACAGGACAACAGCACCATCAGGACTGGTGTAGAAACTGGGAGCATTACTGCAGCGTCAAACTGTGACAGGACTTTGCTGGGATTTGGTGTCACTTCTAAGCACTTAGCAGAGCCGGTCTCCAGCTCGGTCTCTGTGTCTGTTTCTGGGACTGGCTTAGGCCACGCTCCCCCACCTACAGACCTGAGCTCCCTGATCAGTCAGCTGCAGCCAGAAGTGTTCAGCAACCTGGTGGAGATCATCAAAGACGTCAAGAGAAACTCTCTGCTGTTCTACCTCCACCACACAGAGCCAGAGGACCAGTTCTATCAAGATGTCAAAGTAACATCATGGGCATAATAATAATAATAATTATTATTATTCACATTATTATTAATAGTAGTATTAGTATTACAGGCCTCAATGCCCATTTCATCCACATGCAACATTTTGTATTTGTGTGTGTGTGTGCTTTTATTTTGTAGCAACACCTGTTGAAGCAGGGGAACACCGAGCAGGATCCTGTGGCTTTTTTGAACCAAGAAAACTCTGAAAACAGACTGCTGGTCATCATTAAGAACAAAGACATAGCGGGACACATTCACAAGGTGCTTCTTGATAAGTTGAAGAACTAGTTCTGTTCCTCTGTGTCTTGACTACCAGTCTTTAGTATTTGTTTGTTCATACTGTGATCTATGCAGGTTAACTACTCTGACATCCCATGTTGTTCAGTGTTTGTCAGCCCTAATCTGACTTTACTGTGGATGAGAGCTGACAGTGTCTTTTTTATAGCATCTCTTCTTTGTGCTGCTGAGTTGGTCTTCACTACCTGTTGTGTCATTACTTCTATTTGCCGAAGTTACAGTTGTCTGCAACTGTCGGTGCCAGATAGCTTTCACCGTCACAAACCATGTAACATTAGAGGTGGCGCCAACTGTCTCACAGTGGGTGGAGGTGAGACCCTGCCAGATGTTTAGACTAATTGACGTGAGCCCCTCGGGACGGGCATTAACCAGTCATCTCTGTATATGTGCAGATCAGCCCAGTATAGTCTGTAGTAAGTGTGGTAGAAAATGAGAGCACTACCAACATTGAAGAGGTGTCTCCCCCTAGCTGATAAAGCTGTTTTGTGCAAAACACCTCCTGTGAGCAGCACCACTGTCCCTGGAGAGAATCCCTCAGATCAAACACGTCCCATGTCTTAAAATACTGTTATTGTGAACGAAGCAGTTTATTCACCAGGGCATGAAATCTGCTGGCACTGCAGAATTATATCTGTATTTTTAAATTAAATTTAAGTAACCACAGTCAAATGTGGAACTATTTATTATTGCTAATGCTTAATACTATTTTTTTTCTCATTAGCATCTATTGCAGATGCATTTATTTAAATAGGCAACTTGTGACTAATGTGCGAGATTTGTTTACGTGTTCGTGTGCAAATCCTTCAGATCCCAGGCTTGGTGTCTCTGAAGCGACACCCCTCTGTGGTGTTTGTGGGAATCGATACCCTGGACGACATCAGGAACAACAGCTACATCGAGCTCTTTGTATCTGGAGGCTGTATCATCTCGGATGAGTTAGTCCTCAGTCCAGACTTCATCACTCATGGTATGCCAGAAATTTGCATCCAGAGGAACCAAAGACTTGTTTTTAAACCATTGTAATAGAACTTTTTACACTTACACAAGTCCTACAAGAGAAATATTGAGAAACCTATTTTCAGGAAATAAAATTAAATAAATATTTGCATGAGCTAGAAATGTTTTGGGAATATTTGCATTAGTCTTGTTGTAAATGAGACCAGTGCCTGACTGATTGCGGATTTAACTGTGTGCTGACTAATGAGATGTCACCCTGCAGATCGACTAGGTGCACTGCTGATGTTCCTGGATCAGCATAGTTCTCCAGAGAGTGTTTGGAAGTGGAAGGTCCACTGCAAAACCCACAAGAAATTAAAAGAACAAGCCAGGTACTGATGCTGTCTGCAGTGTGTTATACCCTACATGATAATATGTTTAATACCTTATAAGTTACAGCCCTACTTTTATTTCTAATCCTTAGAAGTCTACTTTGTTTTTGATAGATTGTTCTCTCGATACATATCGTATCAATATATAAGTGTATTAGCTTCTTCTACGATATAGCCTTTGTCAGCAACAGCCTTCTCCTTCAGACCCTCGTCATTTTTATGTTAAAATTCCCGACAGTATGTATGTAATATTTGCCATAAATGGGAGATTGTTTTAGTTTCTGTTGTACTTTCAGTAATTTTAGCTCTGGTTATCGTTGTGCAGAGGCATAAAAGTGTAATCACTCCTTGTTTTTAATACAGAAACGACACCTGTGCCACTTGTTACTTAAGATGCTACAACATCCTGCAGCTTGAGTCCAGATCAGATGGATTCATACTTTGCCTGGAAGTACTGACAGAGTGAGCTCTGAAGTACAGACAGGAAGATCTTTTAATGTGCCTGTGTATGTTTGTTTGGATGTTAGGTTCAGGAGAGATGCAGCCAACCTACTGGATGTACTGTCAGCCTATCAGAAGCGGCAGATAGTTGAGTTCCTCCCATATCATCACTGCGACATGATGAACCAGCACTCGCCTGACCTGAACTGTCTGATTGAGCTCCAGGGCCGATACACACAGTACCGTCACACACTGTTCCTGACTGGTATGTGTCAGCAGTACGTAGAGTCCAGGTTGCTGATCGCTACCATGGACTCAATCATCACCTAATTAGCTGCTAAACTTAATTGATCACATGAACTGTTGTTTCTTTTAATCAGAGCAACGGTTCGAGAAGCTCGCTGCCTATTCCGATAGCGGCTTCATTGTGGCTGGGATTGAAGAAATTCTGCACGACTTCACCAGACTGGTTGGTTACCATGACATCAAGGACAAGCAGCCAATCATGGACGACCTTCTGGCACCCAAAGGTCAGTTGAGAAAGACATTTGTCTGAACATCTCTAGCAATTTGAGGAGCTCTTAGCTCACCCAAACAAAAATAGCCTTACCCATTTAAATAGTGGAAGCTTTCTCTGGCTCAGTGATGGTACAGAATCATAAACTCACAGTAGAGCCACTTGTCGTGTTGTTGCATTGACTTTGCCCCTCTAGCTGCCACTACACCTGAATCCTAACTTTGACCGTCACAGGATTGCACGTTAATATAAGCTGGGAATCAGCACCGTTGTTTAACAGTAAAGGAATCAAGCTTTCCTCTGATGTGTGTTAAACTAGCAGGTTTGAAAGGCGTGGGGGCTAGCCGTCATCTTTCATATAATTCTTGTGGTCTTTGAATTATATTTCCTCAAAGTTACTGTGACTGCCACTTTATTCCACATATTTTTCTTTCTTGTCAAATCCTTGTGCCTCTGTTACTGTCTCCATGTCTGTGGTTTCTCTCTTGTTGTTTAATGACTGCTCTCCTCTGTTCTCAGGTCTCGGCAGGCAGCTGAGTCACAGTGACTCTGTGTCGGGCTCTGAACGCTCTCCTTCTATCTTCCCAGAACACATCCATCCCCTGTCCTCCTGCGACCAGCCTCAACAGCCTGGCTCCAGACTCCCCTCTCTCCCCCATCTCTCTGACCAGCTTGTCCCAGACGACTCTTGTAAGGAGTCGTCACAACATTCAAACACAGACTACGAAGTGCTGCGACAGGCCATCTCACAGTTCCGGGCTGAGCGTCAGGCGCAGAAAGAGCAGAAACAGCTGTTAGACTCCCAAGTGGATTGTAGCATCAACCCCCTCCTTCAAAATCTACTTTCAAATTCTGTTGGGGTGGGTAGTGGTCTCGTCACGCCCCCTTTAGTTCAGGGAGGTCCCAATGAGTCAGCCCAGCTCACTCCTGGCAGGAAAGCAGTGGCAGCCACTCTGGAGCTGATTCACTCAGCGCTTCAGCCAGAACTAGGGGACCAGGAGAGAAGGGAGGACAGAGTGACGCCTCCTACTCAGAGACAGAGGAAAGCAGGAGGGGGAGGAGCAGAGACTGGAGATCAGAGAGGTGGTACGCCTGTAAAAGTGGTGGGGTTGTTGAGAGGAAGCTCTGGCACCAGCATTAGGGAGACATCTCCTCCTTTTTCCAATCAGAACACAGCTGTAGTGACTGGACCAAGTAACCAACCAGACTCAACCAGCGACGGAACAGAGAAAGTAGATCCACATGGAGAACCAGCATTTCCCAACACTGTAAATCATGGTGCAGCCGCCTCCAGTACCTCCACCTGTCCTATAGGGGGCGACAGATCAAGGTTGGTAAAGTAAGCTATGTTGTTTGTCTTCAGTTTAGTTAAAAGGCTCGTGGGCGGACGTGTTTCCCTTTCACTCTGAAACAAACTCTGAACTTAGTGAGCATTAATATTCTGTATGTGGTTGGTGCAGGTAGAGTGTGTCTGCATCTTCAGCAGGTAGCTCAGGATCAAAGGTGTCAGTCATACAAAACAAGTCTTTATCTGAACAAATGCAGCTTTACAAGAGCGTTTGGATTGATAAGTCTGTCAGAAACTGTCTGATCAGAAAAAGAAGTCAACCAGATGATAAACGTGTGTGTTTTCTCCTCAGAGACACACATTCAGGTCAGGAACAGCCTAAGAAACCAGAGGGAGCACCACCTGGAAACAGCACAGCCAGCAGCACCACGCTCACTGGTTGCATCACCACGGTAACAGATCAGGATGACAACCCAAATCGTGCTCTGCCCCGACTGCAACAGGCTCAACAACAACAACACGTGCAGCACATCAACAACCAGCATCAGCATCTCCCGCCGAGACTTTCACATCCTCAGCATCCACCGCAGCAGCAGTGGGGCGTCGGCATCCTGCAGCCCCCACATCTGGCTCGACTCCCCAGCCAGCCCTTCTCCTCGGGCCACATGCTGGGGCCCCTGACTACCCTGGGAGGAATAAGGAGCATCCTGGGCCCCACGCCTGTCTGGACAGGGGGACTGGGCCCTCCAGGTGCTGCCACTTTGGTCTGGGGCTTCCCACAAGCTGGCACAGGTGCCAGTCTGATGGGGGGCTACCACAACCCTGCAGGTCAGGGAAACAGCAGGTACAGAGGGGGGCAACGAGGAGGGGGCTTTAACGGGATGTAGAGAGCAAGTTTATGTACATCAGCTGACCAGCCCAGGTAACCTGCTCCAGTAACCTCCACACACCTGTTAAAGATTAATTACCAAACTAATTACTAACCAGGGCGTCCAGAGTCTGACTGCACCTAGATCTCAAATAACCAACGACGCTCTGAAGAAAGCAGGAAGTGAGAACAGTCTGCATGCAGCTCCCAAACTCAGGGTGTTGTCTAAACCTGAACCACAACCGTCCTGGATCATTATCTCCCTCAGTCACGCGGGTTTGTTAAATTGGTTAAATGAAAAATGATGAAATGTTCAGAGCAGTTTTGTTGCTTTTGTTATTGACATTTTTGCTTTTGATAGTTCCAGTAGAAATACTGTCAGAGAGAGGGAGAGAGAGAGAGAGAGAGAGAGAGGAGAACATGATTTACTTTGACACTTTGACAAAAAATGTCTTCTGCTAATTTAATTACAAATGATATAAAATCCAAACACTCCAAGGTTTCAAGCGATTAATAATTTATGGCTCTAGAAGCGACTAGTAGATGATGTTTTTTATTTACTTTGCATCACCAGATGTTGATGTGTTTTCCCACCTTTTTAATGAAGGAGAATAAACATCATTTATTCTCCCGTGATGTCTCTGTATTGTCAACATTTCTCTTTAGTCGATCATATAAATGTCTCTGTGACTGAAGTGTCCAGGATAATAATCATCCAGGACTGGATCAGGGCCGAGCCATATAACTTGTTTTCACCTCTGAAAGCCTCAGAAGTTTCTGATTTCTGATCATCTATGTGAATAGATGGTAACTTTTGTAGTAGTGTGCAGACTGTGAACCTGCTCACACTCTGCTCTTTATGACCTCCACCTGTTGGTGTGTTAGTACTGAGTAACACATAAAACACTGGAGAAAAGGCCATACCTCACAGTTTGGACTAGTCTGTGAGAGATTCAGTCTCTTTCCAAAGTTTAATCACTTCTAACTCAGACTAATACCCGTCATGTACGTAAGTCCGCTTTTGAAAGAGCTTTTCAAATCTGCTGGTTCTGTCTAAACGAGTGTTCGGAGGTCTTATCAGGTCCAGCTGACTTTTTGTTAAACCTTTTTTGTTTCTGTGACTAAAATGTTATCAGCCTCTAGCTGAATCTGAGTTCCTCACTTTCTTGAATGCACCACCACCTCAGCGGTTTCTGACTGAAGGCGTGTCCAGCACTTTGAGGACGTTTTTCTACCGTGAGGAGACCTGAGCTGCTTATCTGGTCCTCTTTGCATCATAGAGAAGACTTGGATCCACACTGATCTGAAATTAGAAGCTAAGGAGATGTGAGAACTTTAAAACTGTAAATGAATAAAAGGGTCAGACTGCCTCACACGTCTTCCAGAGGACACTTATGTCTTGTAAAATAGTTCTATGTACCTTTGTACTGAATGTTTGGTTTGTTGTCCTGGAGCTGTTTGTTCAGTTGTTGTTGTATGTAGAAAGTGTAAAAGACTGGTTTTAACTTAAAAATCTTTTTATATTGTTTTTGTTTTGTTTGTTTTTTACATGATTTGTATTAAAATTGCCTGCGACACCAGCGAATTTGACTCGAGATTTTTCCACTGACCTGCACCCTAGACCTCAACAGTAACGAGGTCATGGTACAAGCAGCTCACAGTGGGCATGAAACGTTTATCATATAACGGCCGATTCGAATTTAGTGTTAACATAGTTTGCAAGTTGGAGTTCAGTTCACAACTCTCGTCTTCAGTCTGCATCAAAAATACGCCAAGCTTCAACAGTCCTGAAAGATATTTCAGATGTTCATATCTTGCAAACTGTCCACACGAGATAAAAAAAATAATTTAAAATGTTTATTATCTTCTCAGAGGTCCACTAAAAATAATTTTAGCAAAATGACATTTTCCAAATCAGCTTCTATTTGTCTGTTTCCTCTCTGTGAAGTACAGTTTTGAGGTACTTCTACTCAAGTAAACTACAGATCAGAGGAAAACGATGTACTTTTGTTCCACAAAAGTTACTAATTACTTTTTACAGCCTTAGATTCTTATAAAAATGCTGATGCATCTTTTCTGGATTAACCTACAGTCACTAGGTGGTTAAAATCAGCTTCACCTTTACTGACTGCTGTTTTTGTTCTTCAGGTAGGTAGTTAAGGTAACAACACTTTTTAGTGATCATTTTCACAAACAGCATCAAATTCAGTTTTGTTTTTTATGTTTTACAACCCTATGACCCTAAAACAGGAAGTGACCCGAATCGGCTTCATCCATCCGTCTTCTCCCACTTCTCTGACGTCGCGTCCTGAGGCTTCTCTCCAGAGCGACGTTTTCCAGCTGCTGTGTCTGAAAACACCTGAAGACAGAAGATGGTTTTCTAAACCCTTCAACCAGGTCAGTTAATACTTCATATGAAAAATTACCACAAAGATGAGATGAGAAGTTATGTTGAACATCAGAGAATTTTAGTCTGATAAATGCAGATTTCGTATCATTTCATTGAAATGTTGAATAAAACAAAGAAATACAAATCTAAGCTATAATAAACAAACATTAAACAAGAAGTGTTTCAACATCAACTGGATGAAATTCAGTACAGTTTATTTATTACAGTTAAAATAAATTAAAAACACATTGAAACTGAAAAAAATCACACAAACATAAAAGGAAACAAGCCCCTCGACCAGCAGGAAGCTGAAGAAACAAAACATAATATTTTAATTCATTTAAATAGGTCGACTGCTTCTGCTTCCAGTGTGATACTTTCTAATCTTCAAGAAGGAAACAAACTAAACGTAATACCTGTTTGGTACGGTGTCATTCTTTAAGAAAGTGCATTAAAAAGTGAATTTTAAAATACAACCCTGACATAAAAAACATGTTGCTCATCCATTTACATTCAGTTCATGAGCTGGAGAAAACATGAGCAGTAGTTAGTTTGAAAAGGAGCCGCGAGGTAGAAACGATGAATCAGGTTTATAGAAAATACGAGATGTTTAAAAGCTCAGTCAAGTGCTGATGTTGAGTTTTGTCCACATTCATCTCCAGGTTTTAAACTGGTGGGATGTGTTTTTATCTGTGCGGTTCTATTAATGTAACTGGATGTTCACTGGATGAAACTGTTGCTGACACATTTCCCAAACATCAAGTCTGAACAGAGTTAAAGAGGTCATATTATAGGTGATTCTGGGGGGGCTCTGCAGAAATACTATAGATTCCATTTATTTTTTATGATGGACCTTTATGCTGTAGCTCTTCTGACTTGTAGTTTCAGAATTGGATCCAAAATATGACAAAGCCAACAAAGGAAACTACTTTACTGTTACCAACTGCTCTGCTAGTTTGTATGCAACAAATCATTATAGTAGGAAAACCATTACATCTGCAGCACTACTGAAGTCGACAGTAAACTAATCAATAGGTTGTAAAACCATCATCATGGAGTCAAGACTGTTTCTGTACCAAAAAAAAACTGTATGAACAGATGTTTACATTTTCTTCTCCACACAACATGTGACCGCTCTCTAAACACACAATGAACGGCTAAAACTAAGCACCAAAGCCGATGGCTCCAGGGAAAGTCTTGTGACAGTCGACAAAGACCTGAGTTTTTTAAAGTTGATGTTCAAGTCTGAACTTGTCTAACCAGGTCTGTGGGTTCGGAGCGATACACCCAAAGAGACAGAAACAATCCCTCAGGATCCTCGTGTCCAGCACCCTCGCCACGGCAACAAGCATCACCACAACCAACTGACCCCAAGGAGGAGCCCCCCCCGTCTCCTCAAGCCCAGTCCGCCTCCCATCACCCTCGCCCTTCCAGTTGCCCATCCTGAGCCTACCCTCCTCCCTCCCCCTCACAATGCCCATCACCTGACCCCAGCCCTGCCCTTCACCTCCAATGTGCCCCCCAACCCATCTCCAGAGCCCAGTCTCCAGCGATCACAATCCCTCGGCCTGTCCCCCCGTGTTCCAGGTCCTCAGAACCGCTCCCCTCCCAGTGCCCATCTCAAAGCCCGTCGCCACTTCTCCTTCCCAATAGCGACGATCGCTCTCCCCCTGCCCCCTTCCCATTTGCCAGTCCCCGAAGCCTATGAGCTCAACACTTAACAAGACAACAGTGGTGCTAACGAGGAGCGGTTAGCTCCACAGTCTCCAGGGAGTTCTAGTAACATCTGACCTCTGCCAGCCTGATTTTTGATTTTAGATCTAATTGGTGTGTTTGTTTCAAGTTTGTCAGGCATGTACAGTTGAGATATTGACCATTGTACTATTTCCACTCTTAATGTAAAGATCAGGCAAAATGTATTCCCTGTCGTGTTTATTAAAACCAGCACTCACAGAAAGTAGACTTAACTGGAAGGTCTGTGATTTTTGGCCTCGAAATGATGAACGTTAATAAGCTGAGTATTTAATTAAGCTCACTTATTTGGCCACATGTTGCATTCTGGAATATGAAAATTTTAAAAATAATGCGAAGTTGAGACTTTTTATGCTTTAGTCAGTTCGTAAGAGAATACGCTGTTACACGTCCCGCTCTACAATTACGTTGAACGCCTTGAGCTTGATTACAGAATGCAGCTCAGTGGCATCGACGATTTAATAAGCTTCTGTAAGGGGTAACACTATGGACGCTGTAGTGGGCCAATCTATGTGTGAAAGTGAGGTGTTGTGCTCGCCTGAACCACAGTTGACAAAGTGGGGGGGGGGGGGGCTCCATGAATCCTGAACATTGTCATCTTGGACATATTCAGGTCCTTGTCAGCAAGGGAATAAAAATCATTGATTGAATAACTGGTCATTCAGTATATTCAGGTAGGTACGCTAACTTAGTTAAATCGAGGTGGTGACGTTTTTTCGTTTTGGACCGTGCAAGTGTATTCCCCCTGTCTGACTTGGTCTTGTCCTGCTGCCAGTGTCCATGGACAGAAAAGGGAAAACATCGAAGAATGACGAGCCATGTGTTTCCTTCCTGCAGCTCCAGAGAGGAAGACGTGCCCCTCACCACCAGACCCTGACGAGGGAGGAGAATGCTTTGGGTGAACGAGGGTTGGTGAAGGATGTACAACAGAGATTTGCGGAAGTTAAACCAAGTGAAATTCAAAGATGTTAATCAAAATAGGAAGCCAGTGGTAGCCACGATACACAGGTAGCCAGTGAAAGGAACAAAAGGGACAAGCAAGGAGCTGGCCAGGTGATCAATGTGTTTCCTTCATCTTATCCCTCTCTCCTGCGTTTTTCTGTCAGAGATATAGAACACATCGTGGACAAACCATCTAGATAGACGACTTCTCTTCAGAGATACAACTCCGTCTGCAGGAGCAGATTGTTCATGAACAGCTTCCCCCACAGTCCCCTCACTCCACCTCAAACACGAAAACCTGAACTTCCACACTGCATCCAAACACACTCAATATCACAGTTTTCAACAGTATGTGGTCTTTCTATACAACCCCTGTCCTCCGGTCCATGACTACGTTCACTCATAAAGGACCAGCAGTAACAGCATGCTAACAGAGTTTAGAGATGGCCGAGTCGGCAATGCTGACAACCACCGAGACGGAAGCCGATGCCACGTTGGCGAGCCTGTTAGTGCTTTTGTGCCGGTATTGCGGCAGGTAAGGCGACAACAGCGAAGACGAGGTTCTGCAGCAGTGAACGCACGACTGAAGAGGTCAGCGCTTCGGGGAGTCCAGTCTCCTGAGGCTACAAACCAGCAGGATCCCCCACTTCTCACCCACTTTTCTGTTTCCTACTCTGTTCAGGTTCCGCCTGCAGCACTGCCCAACACCATCCGCCTCAGATCAGCAAGTCCCTGCGTCCTCAGTGCAAACAAACCACAGCAAGCACCGTTAGAGATCATAGGACAGTTGACTCAGATGTCCAGACAAACACAGGACACAGCCCATAAGGACTGGTGGAGAAACGGGGAGCATTAACTAAGCGTCAAACTGTGACAGGACTTTTTGCTGGGATTTGGTGGCACTTTTCTAAGCAATTAGCAGAGCCGGTCTCCAGCTCGTCTCTGTGTCGGTTTTCTGGGACTGGCCTGAGGCCACGCTCCCCCACCTACGACCTGATCTCCCTGAGCAGTCAGCTGCAGCAGAAGTGTTTCAGCAACCTGGTGGAGATCCAAAGACGTCAAGAGAAACTCTCTGCTGTTCTACCCTGCCACCACACATAGCCGAGGACCAGTTCTATCAAGATGTAAAGTACATCATGGGCTAATAATAATAATATTATATTATTCAAATTATTATTAATAGTAGTATTAGTATGACAGGCCGCAATGCCCCATGTCATCCACATGCAACATTTTGTATTTGTGTGTGTGTGTCTTTTATTTTGTAGCAACACCTGTTGAACAGGGGAACACGAGCAGGATCCTGTGGCTGGTTTGAACAAGAAAACTCTGAAAACAGACTGCTGGTCATAATTAAGACAAGACATGCGGGACACATTCACAGGTGCTTTTCTTGATAGTTTGAAGAACTAGTCTGTTCCTCTGTGTCTTGACTACCAGTCTTTAGATTTGTTTGTTCATAACTGTGTCTATGCAGGTTAACTACTCGACATCCCATGTTGTTCGTGTTTTGTCAGCCTAATCTGGACTTTACTGTGGATTGAGAGCTGACAGTGGTCTGTTTATAGCAGCTCTTTCTTTGTGCTGCTGAGTGGTCTCACTACCTGTTGTGTCATTACTTCTTATTTGCCCGAAGTTACAGTTTGTCTGCAACTGTCGGTGCCAGATAGCTTCATTCAACGTCACAAACCATGTCCATTAGAGGTGGCGCCACTGTCCCTCCACAGTGGGGTGGAGGTGAGACCCTGCCAGATGTTTAGACTAAGGGCCGTGACCCCTCGGGACGGGCATTAACAACTCATCTCGGTAATATGTGGCCGATCAGCCCAGTATAAAGTCTGTATTAAGTGTGTAGAAAATGAGAGGCAACGACCCATTGAAGAGGTGTCTCCCCCGGCTGATAAGCTTTTTTTGTGCAAAACACCCTCCTGTTGAGCACACCACTGTCCTGGAGAGAATCCCTCAGATCAAAACCGTCCCATGTCTTAAAATACTTGTATTGTGAACGAAGCAGTTTTATTCACCCGGGCTATTGCTGGCACTGCAGAATTATAATCTGTAATTTTTAAATTAAATTGAAGTAACCACAGTCAATGTGGAAACTATTTATTATTGCTAATGCTTAATAACTATTTTTTTTCTCATTAGCATCTAGGGGCAGATCTTTATTTAAATAGGCAACTTGTGACTATGTGCGAGATTTGTTTACGTGTTAGTGTGCAAATCCCTTCAGATCCCGCCTTGGTGTCCCCTCTGAAGCGCCACCCCTCTGTGTTTGTTTGGGAATCGATACCCTGACGACAGCAGGAAACAGCTACATCGAGCTCTTTGTATCTGGAGGCTGTATCAGATCATCTCGAGGAGTGAGTCCGCAGCCCAGACTTCATCACTCATGTAAATGCCAGAATTTTGCATCCAGAGGAACCAGACTTGTGTTTAAACCAGGTAATAGAACTGTTTTGACACTACACAGTCCTACAGAAAAATATTGAGAACCTATTTTTTCAGGAAATAAAATTAAATAAATATTGCATGAAGCTAGAAATGTTTTGGAATATTTCTTAGTCTGTGTTGTTAAATGAGACCAGTGGCCTGACTGATTGCGATTTAACTGTGGTGCTGACTAATGAGAATGTCACCATGCAGATCGACTAGGTGCACGGCTGATGTTCCTATCAGCATAGTTCTCCAGAAGTGTTTGGAAGTGGAAGGTCCACTGCAAAACCCACCAAGAAATTAAAAGAACACCGGGACGGATGTGTCTGCGTTTGGTTATACCCTACAGGATATATGGTTAATACCTATATAAGTTACAGCCCTACTTTTAATTTCTATCCTTAGAAGTCGACTTTGTTTTTTGATAGATTGTTTCTCTCGATACATATCGTATTCAATTATAATAAGTGTATTAGCGTCTCTACGATATAGCCTTTGTCAGCAACAGCCTTCTCCTTCAGACCCTCGGCATTTGTATGTAAAATTCCCGACAGTATGGATGAGGTAATATTATGCCCATAAATGGGAGATTGGTTTAGTTTCTGTTGTACTTTCAGTATTGTTAGCTTCTGGTTTATCGGTTGCAGAGGCATAAAAGTGTAATCATCCTTTGTTGTTATACAGAAACGACACCTGTGCCACTTGTTACTTAAGATGCTACAACATACCTGCGCTTGAGTCCAGATCAGATGGGATTCAGACTTTGCCTGGAAGTACGACAGATGAGCTCTGAAGTACAGACAGGAAGATCTTTTATGTGCCCTGTGGTATGTTTGTGTGGATGTTAGGTTCAGGAGAGATGCAGCCAACCTACTGGATGTAATGGGTCAGCCTTAAGAAAGCGGCAGATAGTTGAGTTCCTCCAATCTCACTGCGACATGATGAACAGCACTCGCCTGACCTGAACTGTCTGATTGAGCGCCAGGGCCGAGACACACAGTACCGTCACACAACTGTTCCTGACTGGTATTGTCAGAAGTACGTAGAGTCCAGGTTGCTGAGCCGCTACCATGGACCTCAATCATCACCTAATTAAGCTGCTAAACTTAATTGATCACTGAACTGTGTTGTTTCTTCTTTTATCAGAGGGCAAAACGGTTCGAGAAGCTAGCTCCTATTCCGATAGCGGCTTCCATTGTGCTGGGATTGAGAAATTCTGCACGACGTCACCAGACTTGGTTTGTTACCATACATCAAGGACAAGCAGCATCATGGACCGACCTTCTGGCCCAAAAGGGCAGTTGAGAAAAGACATTTGGCTGAACACTCTAGCAATGGGAGCTCTTAGGCTCACCCACAAAAATAGCCTTACCTACCCATTTAAATAGTGGAAGCTTTCTCTGGCTCGTGATGGTACAGAATCATACAACTCACATAGAAGCCACTTGTCGTGTTTGTGCATTGACTTTTGCCCCTCTAGCTGCACTAACCCTGAATCCTACGTTGAACCGTCACAGAGTGCAACGTTAAGTAAGCTGGGAATCAGCAACCGTTGTTTAACAGTAAAGGAATCAAGCTTCCTCTGATGTGTTTGAAACTAGCAGGTTGGAAAGGCCGTGGGGGCTAGCCGTCATCTTTCATTCATATAATTCTTTGGTCTTTGATTATATTTCCAAAGTTACTGGACTGCCCACTTGTATCTGCACATATGTTTCTTTCTTGTCAAATCTTGTGCCTCCTGTTACTGTCTCCATGTCGGTGGTTTCTCTCCTCTTGTTGTTTAATGACGGCTCTCCTCGTTCTCAGGTCTCGGCAGGCAGCTGAGTCACAGTGATCTGGTAGGGCCTCTGAAACGCTCTCCGTCTATCTTCCCAGAAACAAATACAACCCCTGTCTCCTGCGACCACCTCACAGCCTGGATCAAGACTTCCCTCTCTCCCCATCTGCTGACCAGCTTGTCCCAGACGACTCTTGTAAGGAGTCGTCACAACATTCAAACACAGGACTATATACGAGTGCTGCGACAGGCCATCTCACAGTTCCGGGCTGAGCGTCAAGGCGCAGAAAGAAGCAGAAACAGCTGTTAGACTCCCAAGTGGATGGAGCGTCAACCCCCGCCTTCAAAATCTACTTTCAATTCTGTTGGGGTGGGGTAGTGGTTCTCGTCACGCCCTCCCCCCACACCTTAGTTCAGGAGGTCCCAATGAAGTCAGCCAGCTCACTCCGGGCAGGAAAGCAGTGGCAGCCACTCTGGAGCTGGAATTCATCACACGCAGCGCTTCAGCCAGAACTAGGGGACCAGGAGAGAAGGGAGGACAGAGGGCGCTTCCTACTAGCAAGACAAGAGGAAGCAGGAGGGGGAGGAGCAGAGACTGGAGATCAGAGAGGTGGTACGCCTGTAAAAGTGGTGGGGTTTGTTTGAGAGGACTCTGGCACAAGCATTAGGGAGACATCTCCTCCTTTTTCCAATCGAACACAGCTGGAGTGACTGGACCAGTAACCAACCAGACTCAATCAACCGCGACGGAACAGAGAAAGTAGATCACATGGAGAACCAGCATTTCCCGCACACTGTAAATCAGGGTGCAGCCGCCCGCCAGTACTCCACCGTCCTATAGGGGGCACGATCAATGTTGTAAAGTAAGCTATGTTGTTTGTCTTCAGTTTAGTTTAAAAGCTCGTGGGCGGACGTGTTTCCCTTTCACTCCGTGAAACAAACTCTGAACTTAGTGAGCATTAATATTCTGTAATGTGGTTGGTGCAGGTAGAGTGTTCTGCTCTTCAGCAGTAGCTCAGGATCAAGGTGTCAGTCCCATACAAAAAAAGGTCTTTATCTGAAAAAATGCAGCTTGACAAGAGCGTGGGATTGAGAAAGTCGGTCAGAAACTGTCTGATCAGAAAAAGAAGTCAACCAGTGATAAACGTGTGTGTTTTCTTCCTCAGAGACCACAATTCAGGTCAGGAACAGCTAAGAACCAGAGGGAGCACCACCTGGAACAGCAACAGCCAGCAGCACCACGCTCAATGGTTGCATCAACCCACGTAAAGATCAGGATGACAACCCAAATCGTGCTCTGCCCCGACTGCCAACCAAGGCTCAACAACAAACAACACGTGCAGCACTCAACAACCAGCATCAGCATCGCCCGCCGAGACTTTCACATCCTCAGCAGCCACCGCAGCAGCAGGGAGGACAGTGGCAGGAGCAGAAGTCAGGACCAAACAGGAGAAGCAGCAAAAGGGCAGCACAGGGTCAGGCAAGGCAGGGAGGCAGGCAAGTAAGGATTCAGTTGGTGCAAAGGGTGCATGCAGGCAGGGGGATAAACATGGCATTCAGCAACACTAATTAATTGGGTTGCAAAAGATAAAATGCCAAGGCAGGTGGGGGGGGGCGTCGCATCCTGCAGCCCCCACATCTGCTCGACGCCCCAGCCAGCCCTTCCTCCTCGTGCCACAGCTGGTTCACCCTGACTACCCTGGGAGGATAATGAGCATCCTTTCCCCACGCCTGTCTGGGACGTGTTACTGGGCCCTCCCAGTGCTGCCACTTGGTCTGGGGCTTCCCACAAGCTGGCACAGGTGCCAGTCTGATGGGGGGCCTACCACAACCCTGCAGGTCGGGAAACAGCAGTACAGAGGGGGGCAAACGAGGAGGGGTCTTTACGGGTGTAGAGAGCAAGTTTATGTACATCAGCTGACCGCCCAGGTAAACTGCTCCAGTACCTCCCGACAACCTGTAAAGTTAATTACCGAAACTATGACTAACCAGGGCGTCCAGAAGTCTGACTGACCCTCGAGAATCTCAATAACCAACGACATCTGAAGAAGCAGGAAGTGAGAACAGTCTGCATGCAGCTCCCAAACTCAAACTCAGGGTGTTGTCAAACCTGAACACACAACCGTCCTGGGATCATTTATCTCCTCAGTCACGCAGGGGGCGCGGGTTTTTGTTAAATTGGTTAAATGGAAAAATTGAATGAAAGGGTCAGAGCAGTTTTGTTGCTTTTTGTTATTGACATTTTTGCTTTTGATAGTTCCAGTAGAATACGGTCAGAGAGAGGGAGAGAGAGAGAGAGGAGAGAGAGGAGAACATGATTTCTTTGACCTTTGACAAAAAAATGTCTTCTGCTAATTTTATTACAATGATATAAAATCCAAACACTCCCAAGTTTTGCAAAGCGATTAATATTAATGCTCTAGAAGCGACTAGTAGATGATGTTTTTTTATTCTTGGCATCACCAGATGTTGATGTGTTTCCCCACCGTTTTAATGAAGGAGAAGAAACAGCATTTATTCCCCGTGATGTCTCTGGTATTGGCAACATTCTCTTTAGAGTCGGATCATATAAATGTCTCTGTGACTCTGAAGTGTCCAGGATAAGATCATCCGGACTGGAATCAGGCAGAGCCATAATAACTTGTTTTCGACCTCTGAAAGCCTCAGAAGTTTCTGATTTCTGACACTATGGTGAATAGATGGTAAAACTTTTGTAGTAGTGTGAAGACTGTGAACCGCCACACTCGTCTCTTTATGACCTCCAACCTGTTGGGGTGTTAGTACTGAGTAACACAGAAAACACTGGAGAAAGGCCATACGCACAGTTTGGACTAGTCTGTGAGAATTCAGTCTCTTTCCAAAAGTTTAATCACTTCGACTCAACGAATACCCTCATGTAACGTAAGTCCGCTTTTGAAGAGCTTTTCAATCGGCTGGTTCTGTCTAAACCGAGTGTTCGGAGGTCTTATCATTCCAGCTGACTTTTTGTTAACCCTTTTGGTTTCTGTGAACACTCAAAAGGTGAAAGCTGACATCTGTATCACTATGACTACCACTTCAAAGCATAAAGATTTGGTTAAAGGCTTCTGTCAAATTATATGTGAATATTAAGTTCTCCATAGTGAAATCACATATGTGTTATTTTGTTTAGATGCAGCAGCTGATAGACCTTGTTTTGACGTGTAAGAGGAATGCAGAAAATGAGGTGAGGAGGGAAGAAGGAGATGGATGGCTTAAGACACCAGGGAGGAAGAGGAGGCTGGAACAGGAGACGGCAGAGAGGACTCTGAAATACCTGAAGGCATCACAAGAACCTGGAAGACATGACAAGATTCCAGGTGAGAAGACATGAATTTGTCTTAAAACAAAAATTTTTATGTCAGAATAACTTTTAATAAATGACTCAAGCTGAAAGTTAAATTAGGGATCATATGGTCTTTGCATAAAAATGACTCAAAACATTACTGAAACTGTATTCTTAGTTCCTTCTCCACAGCAGTTGTCACAGCTAAATTTAAGACAGAACAGGAGCATCTGGAGGAAAAGATGTCATCTCACATAGCCTGTTGCCATAGAAATTGGTGAAGAGTTGTGATAACATCAAGGACAATTAGAAAAAAAATTAACAGCTTAAAGAACAAATCATGTGGATTCATACAATTATAATATTATATTATATAATTAGTGAATATTATTCTACATTGATTGATCATGCATGTTGCTAATTTTCTGACTTATTTCATAAAATGTATTTATTTATTTTGTCTAAACTTTTTGTGAATTAGATTTTCCTCTGGGTCATTAAATCTAAAAACATCAACATTTTCTTTTACACTGTCAAAGCTATTGTGCATCTTATATGATTGGTGTGCTGTTTACTGATATGTTTTACTTCTGCTTTTTATTTTTAGTTGAAGGAAGCCAGGTCTCTGCCCCTTCCGACTCTCTTGCATCTTTGATTGGCTCAGTGGGTTTGAAGGACATTGATCTGAGTGAAGATGGATCCGATCTAGCTGCCAGACTCCTCAGCCTGCTGACAGGTGACTGGCTGAGAGGGGGCAGCTGTGGATCAGCTGATTAAGCAGTTGACTCCCAGTTCCTTGCCCCTGCACAAGACCCTGAACTCTTGGCTCTTAAATATAGCTGCCTGTCCACTGGGAATAATAATATATTATTATATTATTATTATTATTATTATTATTATTATTATTATTATTATATTATTATTATTATTATTATTATTACTACTACTACTAAAATAAGTGCTTCATTTTGATGCCAAACAAATATTTGAAGTCAAGTGTTACTATTGTTCTCACAGGCCTTAGCCAGGCTGCCCGTGGAACAGCCAGTCAGAGCCCGAGTGAGGGACAAGAAGATGGACAGAGGGAGATGTCTCCGTTTGATAAGCTGGCCACCAAACTGGGCCTGCCCACTAACTGTGACATCGACTTAAGAAAGCAGGAGGAGTTGGAGGTAACGGACGAATATTTGTGTTTGGACGACATTTTAATTTGCTTCTTGTTTGAGTGCTGGTGGTCAAAATCCCAAGTCATCCTGTGTAAAAAGGTATTAAAAAATATGTGAAGAATCTATATGGCTTCAACTTGTTACTGAGACTAAGGAGATGCAAAGAATCCATTTTGAAATCATATACAGTCAACATCTAGAGTTGACAGTGCTGATTATCATTACATGTTGTTATAAAAATAGATTTAATCTTGATCTCCACTTCAGTTCCTTTTTTTTTTCTTATACTCACAAATTGTTTATGTAAAAAACTTGCTCTTGGTTCACGAAGTGTGTGGCCTTGTGTGTGTTTAGGAACAAACAGCAGGCAGCATGAGTAGTTTAGAGGGATTCAGTCCCAGCTCCCACAGCGGTGAGACAAATCACCATGGAGCAGTACGGGGTGGAGGAGGAAGAGCAGGACCGGGGAGGAGAACAGGAGGATACGAAGAGGAGGGGGAAGAAGAGTGGCAGATCCCATGGGTCCTCATCCCTATAACAGGTCTGTCTGTCCAGTCAGCATGTACATAACAAAGGCAGAACATATCCATTATTATTGAGGTATTTTATGTGAACAATCTGACAGAGACATCAACACTAGTCTGCATCTGTCCTGTGCATAAATACTGTACACACTCTATTCTACTTTATCATTCAAGGTGAATTCAGATATGATGTTTTACTGTATTGTTTGAATGGTAGTCTGAATAAAAACAGAGAGGAGGATCTGTGAAGTAAGAAAGCAAGTAAACAGAGCAGATACACAATAGTATGTTTCACACAGTTTAAGGATGAACATCATCCTTTTACATCAGGACACAGGATCACAAATTGCATTATGGTACTTAGCAGATAAGTAAGACACCAAGCCTTTATTTCCTGTCCTTGATCCCACAAGGAATTATACAATATGATGCAACAGCTGAAAGAGAAAATGCAATGATGCTGAAACTTCAGTCATGAAAAATTAAAGTTGATGTTCAAGTCTGAACTCTGTCTACAGGTCTGTGTTCGGAGCGATACACCCACAGAGACAGAACATCCCTCAGGATCCTCGTTTCCAGCACCTCGCCACGGCAACAAGCATCACCACAACAACTGAAACCCCCAGGAGGAGCCCCACCCCGTCTCCTCAGCCCAGTCCGCCTCCCTCCCCCTCTCCCTTCCAGTGCCCATCCCCTGAGCCTAGCCCTCCTCCCTCCCCCTCACAATGCCCCATCACCTGACCCCAGCCCTTCCCCTTCACCCTCCCAATGCCCATCTCCAGAGCCCAGTCTCCCAGCTTCACCATCTCGGTGCCTGTCCCCCGGTTTCCAGTCCTCAGACCTCTCCCTCCCAGTGCCCATCTCCACAGCCCAGTCCTCCAACTTCTCCTTCCCAATGCCCGTCTCCCCCTTCCCCTTCCATTGCCAGTCCCCGAAGCCTAATGAGCTCAACGCACTTAACAAGGACCACAGTGGTGCTAACGAGGAGCGGTTAGCTCCCACAGTCTCCAGGGAGTTCTCAGGTAACCTCTGCCAGCCTGAGTTGATTTTAGATCTAATTGGTGTGTTTGTTTCAAGTTTCAGGCTGTACAGTTTAGATATTGACCATTTTACTATTTCCAACTCTTAATGTGAAAGTCAGGCAAAATGTATTCCCTGTCATTGTTTATTAAAAACCAGCAGCTCACAGAAAGTAGACTTGAAGCTTGAAGGTCTGTGATTTTTGGCCTCTAATGAAGAACTTTAATAATCTGAGTATTTAAATTAAGCTCACTTAATTTGCCACATGTTGCATCTGAATATAAAATTTTAAAAATAATGCAGAAGTTGAGACTTTTTATGTCTTTAGTCAGTTTCGTAAGATAATACGCTGTCCGTCCGCTCTAAACATTACGTTGAACTGCCTTTAGCTTTGATTACAGAATGCATTCTCAGTGGCATCGATTTAATAAGCTTCTGTAATGTTAACACTTATGGACTCTGTAGTGGCCAATCTATGTGTGAAAGTGAGGTGTTGTGCTCCCTGAACCACAGTTGACAAATGGAGCTCCATGAATCCTGACATTGTCATCTTGGACATATTCATGTCCGTGTCATCAGGGAATAAAAATCAATTGATTGAATAACCTGGTCATTCAGTATATTCAGGTAGTCAGCTCACTTAGTTAAATCGAGGTGGTGACTTTTTTTTCGTTTTGGACGTGCAGTGTATTTCCCCTGTCTGACTTGGTCTGTGTCCTGCTGCAGTGTCCATGGACAGAAAAGGGAAACCTCAGAAGAATGAAGAGCCATGTGTTCCTGCAGCTCCAGAGAGGAAGACGTGCCCCTCACCACCAGACCCTGAACGAGGGAAGGAGAATGCTTTGGGTGAACCAGGGTTGGTGAAGGATGTAACACAGAACTTTTGCGGAAGTTTAAAACCAAGTGAAGATTCAAAAGATGTTAATCAAAATAGGAAGCAGGTGGTAGCCACGATACACAAGGTAGCCAGTGAAAAGGAACAAAAGGGGACAAGCAAAGGAGCTGGCAGGTGAATCTGTGTTTCCTTCATCTGTATCCTCTCCTCCTGCTTTTTCTGTCAGAGATATAGACAGCATCGTGGACAAACATCTAGACGACTTCTCTTCAGAGATACAACTCCTTCTGCAGGAGCAGAGTGTTCATTACAGCTTCCCACAGTCCCCACACTCCACCTCAAACACAGAAACCACTGAACTTCAACACGTGCATCCACACAACTCAATATCACAGTTTTCACAGTATGTGTCTTTCTACAACCCCTGTCCTCCGGTCCAGGACTACGTTCACTCACTAAAGACCAGCATTAACAGCATGCTAACAGAGTTTGAGAGATGGCCGAGTCGCAATGCTGACACCAGCCAGACTGAAGCCGATGCCACGTTGGCGAGCACTGTTAGTGCTTTTGTGGCCGGTATTCGAGCAGGTAATGCTACAACAGACGAAGACGAGGTTTCTGCGAGCAGTGAACTCACGACTGCAGATGTCAGCGCTTCGGGGAGTCAGTCTCCTGATGCTACAAACAGCAGGAATCCCCCAACTTCTCACGCCACTTTATCTGTTCCTACCTCTGTATCAGGTTCCGCCTGCAGCACTGCCCAACCCCATCCGCCTCATATCAAGTCCCTGCAGTCTCAGTGGCAACCACAGCAAAGCCACACTTTAGAGATCAATAGGACAGTGACTCAGAATGTCAGACAAACACAGGACAACAGCACCATCAGGACTGGTGTAGAAACTGGGAGCATTACTGCAGCGTCAAACTGTGACAGGACTTTGCTGGGATTTGGTGTCACTTCTAAGCACTTAGCAGAGCCGGTCTCCAGCTCGGTCTCTGTGTCTGTTTCTGGGACTGGCTTAGGCCACGCTCCCCCACCTACAGACCTGAGCTCCCTGATCAGTCAGCTGCAGCCAGAAGTGTTCAGCAACCTGGTGGAGATCATCAAAGACGTCAAGAGAAACTCTCTGCTGTTCTACCTCCACCACACAGAGCCAGAGGACCAGTTCTATCAAGATGTCAAAGTAACATCATGGGCATAATAATAATAATAATTATTATTATTCACATTATTATTAATAGTAGTATTAGTATTACAGGCCTCAATGCCCATTTCATCCACATGCAACATTTTGTATTTGTGTGTGTGTGTGCTTTTATTTTGTAGCAACACCTGTTGAAGCAGGGGAACACCGAGCAGGATCCTGTGGCTTTTTTGAACCAAGAAAACTCTGAAAACAGACTGCTGGTCATCATTAAGAACAAAGACATAGCGGGACACATTCACAAGGTGCTTCTTGATAAGTTGAAGAACTAGTTCTGTTCCTCTGTGTCTTGACTACCAGTCTTTAGTATTTGTTTGTTCATACTGTGATCTATGCAGGTTAACTACTCTGACATCCCATGTTGTTCAGTGTTTGTCAGCCCTAATCTGACTTTACTGTGGATGAGAGCTGACAGTGTCTTTTTTATAGCATCTCTTCTTTGTGCTGCTGAGTTGGTCTTCACTACCTGTTGTGTCATTACTTCTATTTGCCGAAGTTACAGTTGTCTGCAACTGTCGGTGCCAGATAGCTTTCACCGTCACAAACCATGTAACATTAGAGGTGGCGCCAACTGTCTCACAGTGGGTGGAGGTGAGACCCTGCCAGATGTTTAGACTAATTGACGTGAGCCCCTCGGGACGGGCATTAACCAGTCATCTCTGTATATGTGCAGATCAGCCCAGTATAGTCTGTAGTAAGTGTGGTAGAAAATGAGAGCACTACCAACATTGAAGAGGTGTCTCCCCCTAGCTGATAAAGCTGTTTTGTGCAAAACACCTCCTGTGAGCAGCACCACTGTCCCTGGAGAGAATCCCTCAGATCAAACACGTCCCATGTCTTAAAATACTGTTATTGTGAACGAAGCAGTTTATTCACCAGGGCATGAAATCTGCTGGCACTGCAGAATTATATCTGTATTTTTAAATTAAATTTAAGTAACCACAGTCAAATGTGGAACTATTTATTATTGCTAATGCTTAATACTATTTTTTTTCTCATTAGCATCTATTGCAGATGCATTTATTTAAATAGGCAACTTGTGACTAATGTGCGAGATTTGTTTACGTGTTCGTGTGCAAATCCTTCAGATCCCAGGCTTGGTGTCTCTGAAGCGACACCCCTCTGTGGTGTTTGTGGGAATCGATACCCTGGACGACATCAGGAACAACAGCTACATCGAGCTCTTTGTATCTGGAGGCTGTATCATCTCGGATGAGTTAGTCCTCAGTCCAGACTTCATCACTCATGGTATGCCAGAAATTTGCATCCAGAGGAACCAAAGACTTGTTTTTAAACCATTGTAATAGAACTTTTTACACTTACACAAGTCCTACAAGAGAAATATTGAGAAACCTATTTTCAGGAAATAAAATTAAATAAATATTTGCATGAGCTAGAAATGTTTTGGGAATATTTGCATTAGTCTTGTTGTAAATGAGACCAGTGCCTGACTGATTGCGGATTTAACTGTGTGCTGACTAATGAGATGTCACCCTGCAGATCGACTAGGTGCACTGCTGATGTTCCTGGATCAGCATAGTTCTCCAGAGAGTGTTTGGAAGTGGAAGGTCCACTGCAAAACCCACAAGAAATTAAAAGAACAAGCCAGGTACTGATGCTGTCTGCAGTGTGTTATACCCTACATGATAATATGTTTAATACCTTATAAGTTACAGCCCTACTTTTATTTCTAATCCTTAGAAGTCTACTTTGTTTTTGATAGATTGTTCTCTCGATACATATCGTATCAATATATAAGTGTATTAGCTTCTTCTACGATATAGCCTTTGTCAGCAACAGCCTTCTCCTTCAGACCCTCGTCATTTTTATGTTAAAATTCCCGACAGTATGTATGTAATATTTGCCATAAATGGGAGATTGTTTTAGTTTCTGTTGTACTTTCAGTAATTTTAGCTCTGGTTATCGTTGTGCAGAGGCATAAAAGTGTAATCACTCCTTGTTTTTAATACAGAAACGACACCTGTGCCACTTGTTACTTAAGATGCTACAACATCCTGCAGCTTGAGTCCAGATCAGATGGATTCTTACTTTGCCTGGAAGTACTGACAGAGTGAGCTCTGAAGTACAGACAGGAAGATCTTTTAATGTGCCTGTGTATGTTTGTTTGGATGTTAGGTTCAGGAGAGATGCAGCCAACCTACTGGATGTACTGTCAGCCTATCAGAAGCGGCAGATAGTTGAGTTCCTCCCATATCATCACTGCGACATGATGAACCAGCACTCGCCTGACCTGAACTGTCTGATTGAGCTCCAGGGCCGATACACACAGTACCGTCACACACTGTTCCTGACTGGTATGTGTCAGCAGTACGTAGAGTCCAGGTTGCTGATCGCTACCATGGACTCAATCATCACCTAATTAGCTGCTAAACTTAATTGATCACATGAACTGTTGTTTCTTTTAATCAGAGCAACGGTTCGAGAAGCTCGCTGCCTATTCCGATAGCGGCTTCATTGTGGCTGGGATTGAAGAAATTCTGCACGACTTCACCAGACTGGTTGGTTACCATGACATCAAGGACAAGCAGCCAATCATGGACGACCTTCTGGCACCCAAAGGTCAGTTGAGAAAGACATTTGTCTGAACATCTCTAGCAATTTGAGGAGCTCTTAGCTCACCCAAACAAAAATAGCCTTACCCATTTAAATAGTGGAAGCTTTCTCTGGCTCAGTGATGGTACAGAATCATAAACTCACAGTAGAGCCACTTGTCGTGTTGTTGCATTGACTTTGCCCCTCTAGCTGCCACTACACCTGAATCCTAACTTTGACCGTCACAGGATTGCACGTTAATATAAGCTGGGAATCAGCACCGTTGTTTAACAGTAAAGGAATCAAGCTTTCCTCTGATGTGTGTTAAACTAGCAGGTTTGAAAGGCGTGGGGGCTAGCCGTCATCTTTCATATAATTCTTGTGGTCTTTGAATTATATTTCCTCAAAGTTACTGTGACTGCCACTTTATTCCACATATTTTTCTTTCTTGTCAAATCCTTGTGCCTCTGTTACTGTCTCCATGTCTGTGGTTTCTCTCTTGTTGTTTAATGACTGCTCTCCTCTGTTCTCAGGTCTCGGCAGGCAGCTGAGTCACAGTGACTCTGTGTCGGGCTCTGAACGCTCTCCTTCTATCTTCCCAGAACACATCCATCCCCTGTCCTCCTGCGACCAGCCTCAACAGCCTGGCTCCAGACTCCCCTCTCTCCCCCATCTCTCTGACCAGCTTGTCCCAGACGACTCTTGTAAGGAGTCGTCACAACATTCAAACACAGACTACGAAGTGCTGCGACAGGCCATCTCACAGTTCCGGGCTGAGCGTCAGGCGCAGAAAGAGCAGAAACAGCTGTTAGACTCCCAAGTGGATTGTAGCATCAACCCCCTCCTTCAAAATCTACTTTCAAATTCTGTTGGGGTGGGTAGTGGTCTCGTCACGCCCCCTTTAGTTCAGGGAGGTCCCAATGAGTCAGCCCAGCTCACTCCTGGCAGGAAAGCAGTGGCAGCCACTCTGGAGCTGATTCACTCAGCGCTTCAGCCAGAACTAGGGGACCAGGAGAGAAGGGAGGACAGAGTGACGCCTCCTACTCAGAGACAGAGGAAAGCAGGAGGGGGAGGAGCAGAGACTGGAGATCAGAGAGGTGGTACGCCTGTAAAAGTGGTGGGGTTGTTGAGAGGAAGCTCTGGCACCAGCATTAGGGAGACATCTCCTCCTTTTTCCAATCAGAACACAGCTGTAGTGACTGGACCAAGTAACCAACCAGACTCAACCAGCGACGGAACAGAGAAAGTAGATCCACATGGAGAACCAGCATTTCCCAACACTGTAAATCATGGTGCAGCCGCCTCCAGTACCTCCACCTGTCCTATAGGGGGCGACAGATCAAGGTTGGTAAAGTAAGCTATGTTGTTTGTCTTCAGTTTAGTTAAAAGGCTCGTGGGCGGACGTGTTTCCCTTTCACTCTGAAACAAACTCTGAACTTAGTGAGCATTAATATTCTGTATGTGGTTGGTGCAGGTAGAGTGTGTCTGCATCTTCAGCAGGTAGCTCAGGATCAAAGGTGTCAGTCATACAAAACAAGTCTTTATCTGAACAAATGCAGCTTTACAAGAGCGTTTGGATTGATAAGTCTGTCAGAAACTGTCTGATCAGAAAAAGAAGTCAACCAGATGATAAACGTGTGTGTTTTCTCCTCAGAGACACACATTCAGGTCAGGAACAGCCTAAGAAACCAGAGGGAGCACCACCTGGAAACAGCACAGCCAGCAGCACCACGCTCACTGGTTGCATCACCACGGTAACAGATCAGGATGACAACCCAAATCGTGCTCTGCCCCGACTGCAACAGGCTCAACAACAACAACACGTGCAGCACATCAACAACCAGCATCAGCATCTCCCGCCGAGACTTTCACATCCTCAGCATCCACCGCAGCAGCAGTGGGGCGTCGGCATCCTGCAGCCCCCACATCTGGCTCGACTCCCCAGCCAGCCCTTCTCCTCGGGCCACATGCTGGGGCCCCTGACTACCCTGGGAGGAATAAGGAGCATCCTGGGCCCCACGCCTGTCTGGACAGGGGGACTGGGCCCTCCAGGTGCTGCCACTTTGGTCTGGGGCTTCCCACAAGCTGGCACAGGTGCCAGTCTGATGGGGGGCTACCACAACCCTGCAGGTCAGGGAAACAGCAGGTACAGAGGGGGGCAACGAGGAGGGGGCTTTAACGGGATGTAGAGAGCAAGTTTATGTACATCAGCTGACCAGCCCAGGTAACCTGCTCCAGTAACCTCCACACACCTGTTAAAGATTAATTACCAAACTAATTACTAACCAGGGCGTCCAGAGTCTGACTGCACCCTAGATCTCAAATAACCAACGACGCTCTGAAGAAAGCAGGAAGTGAGAACAGTCTGCATGCAGCTCCCAAACTCAGGGTGTTGTCTAAACCTGAACCACAACCGTCCTGGATCATTATCTCCCTCAGTCACGCGGGTTTGTTAAATTGGTTAAATGAAAAATGATGAAATGTTCAGAGCAGTTTTGTTGCTTTTGTTATTGACATTTTTGCTTTTGATAGTTCCAGTAGAAATACTGTCAGAGAGAGGGAGAGAGAGAGAGAGAGAGAGAGAGGAGAACATGATTTACTTTGACACTTTGACAAAAAATGTCTTCTGCTAATTTAATTACAAATGATATAAAATCCAAACACTCCAAGGTTTCAAGCGATTAATAATTTATGGCTCTAGAAGCGACTAGTAGATGATGTTTTTTATTTACTTTGCATCACCAGATGTTGATGTGTTTTCCCACCTTTTTAATGAAGGAGAATAAACATCATTTATTCTCCCGTGATGTCTCTGTATTGTCAACATTTCTCTTTAGTCGATCATATAAATGTCTCTGTGACTGAAGTGTCCAGGATAATAATCATCCAGGACTGGATCAGGGCCGAGCCATATAACTTGTTTTCACCTCTGAAAGCCTCAGAAGTTTCTGATTTCTGATCATCTATGTGAATAGATGGTAACTTTTGTAGTAGTGTGCAGACTGTGAACCTGCTCACACTCTGCTCTTTATGACCTCCACCTGTTGGTGTGTTAGTACTGAGTAACACATAAAACACTGGAGAAAAGGCCATACCTCACAGTTTGGACTAGTCTGTGAGAGATTCAGTCTCTTTCCAAAGTTTAATCACTTCTAACTCAGACTAATACCCGTCATGTACGTAAGTCCGCTTTTGAAAGAGCTTTTCAAATCTGCTGGTTCTGTCTAAACGAGTGTTCGGAGGTCTTATCAGTTCCAGCTGACTTTTTGTTAAACCTGTTTTGTTTCTGTGACTAAAATGTTATCAGCCTCTAGCTGAATCTGAGTTCCTCACTTTCTTGAATGCACCACCACCTCAGCGGTTTCTGACTGAAGGCGTGTCCAGCACTTTGAGGACGTTTTCTACCGTGAGGAGACCTGAGCTGCTTATCTGTCCTCTTTGCATCATAGAGAAGACTTGGATCCACACTGGATCTGAAATTAGAAGCTAAGGAGATGTGAGAACTTTAAAACTGTAAATGAATAAAAGGGTCAGACTGCCTCACACGTCTTCCAGAGGACACTTATGTCTTGTAAAATAGTTCTATGTACCTTTGTACTGAATGTTTGGTTTGTTGTCCTGGGAGCTGTTTGTTCAGTTGTTGTTGTATGTAGAAAGTGTAAAAGACTGGTTTTAACTTAAAAATCTTTTTTATATTGTTTTTGTTTGTTTGTTTTTTACATGATTTGTATTAAAATTGCCTGCGACACCAGCGAATTTGACTCGAGATTTTTCCACTGACTGCACCCTAGACCTCAACAGTAACGAGGTCATGGTACAAGCAGCTCACAGTGGGCATGAAACGTTTATCATATAACGGCCGATTCGAATTTAGTGTTAACATAGTTTGCAAGTTGGAGTTCAGTTCACAACTCTCGTCTTCAGTCTGCATCAAAAATACGCCAAGCTTCAACAGTCCTGAAAGATATTTCAGATGTTCATATCTTGCAAACTGTCCACACGAGATAAAAAAAATAATTTAAAATGTTTATTATCTTCTCAGAGGTCCACTAAAAATAATTTTAGCAAAATGACATTTTCCAAATCAGCTTCTATTTGTCTGTTTCCTCTCTGTGAAGTACAGTTTTGAGGTACTTCTACTCAAGTAAACTACAGATCAGAGGAAAACGATGTACTTTTGTTCCACAAAAGTTACTAATTACTTTTTACAGCCTTAGATTCTTATAAAAATGCTGATGCATCTTTTCTGGATTAACCTACAGTCACTAGGTGGTTAAAATCAGCTTCACCTTTACTGACTGCTGTTTTTGTTCTTCAGGTAGGTAGTTAAGGTAACAACACTTTTTAGTGATCATTTTCACAAACAGCATCAAATTCAGTTTTGTTTTTTATGTTTTACAACCCTATGACCCTAAAACAGGAAGTGACCCGAATCGGCTTCATCCATCCGTCTTCTCCCACTTCTCTGACGTCGCGTCCTGAGGCTTCTCTCCAGAGCGACGTTTTCCAGCTGCTGTGTCTGAAAACACCTGAAGACAGAAGATGGTTTTCTAAACCCTTCAACCAGGTCAGTTAATACTTCATATGAAAAATTACCACAAAGATGAGATGAGAAGTTATGTTGAACATCAGAGAATTTTAGTCTGATAAATGCAGATTTCGTATCATTTCATTGAAATGTTGAATAAAACAAAGAAATACAAATCTAAGCTATAATAAACAAACATTAAACAAGAAGTGTTTCAACATCAACTGGATGAAATTCAGTACAGTTTATTTATTACAGTTAAAATAAATTAAAAACACATTGAAACTGAAAAAAATCACACAAACATAAAAGGAAACAAGCCCCTCGACCAGCAGGAAGCTGAAGAAACAAAACATAATATTTTAATTCATTTAAATAGGTCGACTGCTTCTGCTTCCAGTGTGATACTTTCTAATCTTCAAGAAGGAAACAAACTAAACGTAATACCTGTTTGGTACGGTGTCATTCTTTAAGAAAGTGCATTAAAAAGTGAATTTTAAAATACAACCCTGACATAAAAAACATGTTGCTCATCCATTTACATTCAGTTCATGAGCTGGAGAAAACATGAGCAGTAGTTAGTTTGAAAAGGAGCCGCGAGGTAGAAACGATGAATCAGGTTTATAGAAAATACGAGATGTTTAAAAGCTCAGTCAAGTGCTGATGTTGAGTTTTGTCCACATTCATCTCCAGGTTTTAAACTGGTGGGATGTGTTTTTATCTGTGCGGTTCTATTAATGTAACTGGATGTTCACTGGATGAAACTGTTGCTGACACATTTCCCAAACATCAAGTCTGAACAGAGTTAAAGAGGTCATATTATAGGTGATTCTGGGTGGGGCTCTGCAGAAATACTATAGATTCCATTTATTTTTTTATGATGGACCTTTATGCTGTAGCTCTTCTGACTTGTAGTTTCAGAATTGGATCCAAAATATGACAAAGCCAACAAAGGAAACTACTTTACTGTTACCAACTGCTCTGCTAGTTTGTATGCAACAAATCATTATAGTAGGAAAACCATTACATCTGCAGCACTACTGAAGTCGACAGTAAACTAATCAATAGGTTGTAAAACCATCATCATGGAGTCAAGACTGTTTCTGTACCAAAAAAAAACTGTATGAACAGATGTTTACATTTTCTTCTCCACACAACATGTGACCGCTCTCTAAACACACAATGAACGGCTAAAACTAAGCACCAAAGCCGATGGCTCCAGGGAAAGTCTTGTGACAGTCGACAAAGACCTGAGTTTTTGTTTTGATCCGACTTCTTCTAGAATTTTGTTTTCAAATCTTCTGTTTCTTCATATTTAAGTAAAATGTAAACATAAAGGTTTTCAAGTCTGTCTTAAAAATCAAAGTCAGGTGCCCTTATGACGACTGAAACAGGTTTTGTTGGCTGTAAACCCTTCTCCTGGTACAAGATCCAGAAGATGTGATGGGGACAAACTACACAAACCTCCATCTGTGCCAAAGTGTATTAAAATGTCCCTGGCACTAAAACAATATGTTGATACACTGAATAGAACAAGGACTCGTACCCTTTAGGAACAGAGGAAGTTTACAGTTTAAACCCCAAGCAGACTTGAAACCTCAATCCTTCGCTCCTGCATGTTGTGGCACATTAAACATCCAGATCCAGAGTGTTGGATGACCGAATGAGATGTCGTGGTTCCTCAGAGAACACAGTCTGAGGTCACATGCGGTGTGTGGCAGAGGACGGCCGGAGCTCGTTGTCATGGCGCTTCAGCAGAGGATTCAGGTCCGTCTCCAACTCTTTCTGCTTCTGTAATAAACCCTGAAAACACAAAAACACAGGTTTGTACACCTACACTTGTTAAATATTAAAGTCTGGGTTTAGTCGGCCCCTCGTCAATTAAGTAGATTAAAGCATCTTGTTAGCGTGTGTTGTGTTACCTGCCGTAGCTGAGCCAGGCCTCTCAGGATCTCCTGCTGTCGGTGGGTGTGGGTGTTACGAAGCAGTTCCGGGTGGAGGAGGGCGTCTCGATGAGAGGGAGCAGGAACAGACGCTGAGCTCTTAGGAGGATCTTCTGACAAAGACAAAGTAAGTTTAAATACAGCAGACCTTAGTGGCAACTCAGGCAGCAACAAGCGATCATTTTATTATCCATTGATTTGTGTATTTACTAATATAACCTGGAGAAAATCATGACATTTTAAATTTGGTTGTTTTTATCCAATGAACCGACCAAAAATCAGGATTTTCCAATAACTTTCCAGGAAGTAAGGCGCACTTTATGGACAACTGGTCATGTGAAATAAAACTTAATTATTCTCAGTCTTAGGAATTTCAGATGGATATAAATCTCTTCATGAACAATATTTACTTTTACTACTACCCCATTAACTGTGTATGCTTTTCATGGAAAATGTCTTAGTAAAAATCCCACAAATATAAATATATAAAATCAAATACAATGTTTAGGATATGACAAGAAACTTTTCCAGGATATTATCTAGAAAATAAAGGACCTGTAAAATGAAGCATTACCATCACTAATAAATATGAACGGTTCATTCTGTGCCTCCTTTTTATCACATCACCCTCTTATTTGTAGAACAGAGACTATATGTAATGATCTCTGACCTGTGTATGTGTCAGGTAGGGGGGTGTCAGCAGGCTCCAGTGGGTCCAGGTTGAAGACTTCGTCAGTGCGGACATAGGGAATGAACTCCAGGACTGAAGGAGAAGGACTGGAGGCCTGACGACTTTGCACTCTGTGTCTGACGGCAGGGACAGGAGGAGAGCGGCCCCTGAGGAAATGTGTTAATTAAAGTCACCACTTCATCTTAAATATCAATTCCAATTTTATTTATACATCAATTATAATAAAACTTACAACATCCTCTGTCTTTACACATTTTAAATTGAACAAATCTCCCCATCTTATAAAATAAAAAAGAGCCACAGGAGAAATCGCTTCTCCAGGACAGATAGACAAGCAAAGTTTTGTTTTGTCTGACAGAATCGTATATTATCTTAACCTTCCAGGACGAACCTCTTCCTCTGTCAGCTTTATTTATTTTAAGGTGTTCTTTTGGAGTCGGGGGTTTACTGTAATGAGAACTGCTCACCTTTCAGTGTGGACGGCTGCAGAGATGTTCTGTCCATTGGAGACACACTCCACCTGAAAAGTCAACTGTCATTAACACACATCCACCAAAAGCTTCAGGGACATAAATCATCACCTGAAAGCAGAGAGAAGAATTCAGTGGTACCTTCCTGTTGGGACTGGTTCTCGTCTGTGTGGGGTTGGAGCAGAGACGTGGCTCCTGGTTCTGAGGAGCAGGCTCAGTCCTGGACAGACAGGCCCTCTCCTGCAAGGCGAGGAGCTCCGCCTGCCTCTTCAGTCGACTCTCCTGTCTGTTCCTCTGCAGAGAAGCAGGGTAACGCTCGGAGGCTGGAACAAACCGACGGCTGGGTCTGAAAAGGTTGAGTTCTTTAAACCCTGAAGAACTAAAGAGTAATTTAACCTGAAATATACCAGACTGTTAAAGTGTAACTACATTAATCTAAATGTTTCTACCTCTGTGTGTTCCACTCTGGTCTCCTCTTGTCTCTCCTGCTCCTGTCTGTCCTGGCAAACGCCTCGTATGGGTCTCCTCCTCCTCCTCCTCCTACTTGCAGGCAGATGTTCTCCTTGCCTGTTGTCATTGCTCGGCTCCTGCTGTGTGGAGGAGCGGGCGTCCGGTACTGTGCAGAGACACCTTCTGAGGGGGCTGCTTCTACACAGAGAGAGGAGGAAAATAAGCTTGAATATAGTAATAGAAATATAGAAATCTGTCAGTAATGTTTATTGTACTCTGTTTTATAAAAATCATGCAGCAGCAGTAGCTATAAAAGTAATATGAGGTAGTGATAGATCAAGTACCTGTCTGTACAGCGGTGTCTTTGTATATGACCGCATCCTCCAAACACTCACCCTGTCTTGTAACTGCTGAACACACACACACACACACACACACACACACACACACACACACACACACACACTCAGGATAAATGATATAAAAACACCGTCTCTTTACAGCAATTTAAGAGTGTTTTATGTTAAAGAGTAAGGTATGTAAGCATGTATGAAATGCATTGACAACTATGAAAAGGTTTGTCCTGCAGAAAGACTCTGCTGCATCTCTACCATCTCAACATGGTACTGGCCAATCACAAGACCCTTTTAGGGGAACTACAGCAGGTTCAATTCATTCATGGTTCTGACAACGTTGCTCCTATTTAACAAATCTACTTTTTAATAAATACACTCGTACCCAGAGGAGAACGCAGCGTTAACAGAACCAGCTGAGGAGAATCAGTGTTAGGCTCAGTGAAGTCAGATAACTCCATGATCAAGTTGAAATCACTTGGTCAGTAAAGCACAGTAAACCAAGGGGTACTGGGGTCAGCTTTGCAGTAATATTGCAGTAGGCGCTACTCACCACCGGGCTCTAGTGTCTCCTGTAATCTTTCCACACTGTGAACTTTCTTTGACAGCTCTGCCTGATGTTTCGTCTGCTCCTGGGGGACAAACACATACAGTCAAACACCAATACAACAGAAACTACAGACAGAACTGTATTTTGCTCACATACTGTACATGACACATAAAAATAGTTCGATGCCATGTGGAAATATCGTGCAGTGTGTACCTGTTGCTCCCCGACCTTTTGCCGTTCCCTCAGTGAGTCCAGCTCGTACTGTCTCTGCAGCATCTCCCTCTCCAGTGACACCCTCCTCTCATCCTCTTCTTCCTCCTCTCTCCTCCTTGCCTCCTCCTGCTCCCTCTGCCGCCGCCGCTCCTCCACCTGTGCCTCAATCGCTCGCTGGAACCATACAGGAGGAGAGACAGTAAAAGTTTAAAGGAAGCTAAAGCGATAAAACCTTAGTGTCCCTCCACCTTGTCCTCATCCTCCTCCTACCTGCTGCTCCAGCTGTTTGAGCCGTCTCCTCTCTCTCTCCTCTATCTGGGTGGGGTCCAGCAGGGCAGTCATAGTCCTCACATAGCTGAATAAAGGAAAACAAAGAATAATAAACATTTACTTTCATTACAATAAAAACAACTTTAACATAATTGTTCAACAGACATTTCCTCAAAAACTGTTTGGTCCAGACTCCAACAAGAAACTGCAGAAGTGAGATGCTAAACAGCCACATGATTTCTGATCTGACTGCTCTGAGAGTGACCGCACTGTCAGAGATCAGATATGAATCAGGCCATGAAATTGGTCCAGATCTTATTAAAAAATGGTTTGTTTGATTTGCACTTCTGAGAAAAAAAAGACACATCAGTCACTTTAGCCTTTTCAGCTGTACAGTGGCCACAGCCAGGGTTAGGGTTAGGGTTACCATGACCCTAACCCGGCCATGAAGCCGTTGATCCATTCATACCTGGCTTTGTTCTGGTACCCGCTGGTTATATCCACACTGACTGCTCCAACGCTCTCTGCGCCACAGCTACTTGTGTCCCAGACCAGGGACAGGCTGGAAGAGGGCTCCCACTCCCCCCGCTCAGAGCCATTAGATGGAGCAGGAGGTGGAGCTGACGGAGCTGACGGAGCCACAGTCTGGACAGGAGGTCTCCTCTGCAGGGAGTCAAAGTGTGTGGCCCAGAGCTCGTGGTCTTCCGTCTGCAGACACCAACACGTTCAAAAACAGTAAAGCCACAAACATAAAAGACAGACCATCACAGAGTAGAATCATTAACCTCAGTTAATCTGTTTCTGTTTGGTTTCTACTCTGTTTCTGCTGCACTGGTCTGGTTTTTATAAAAAAGACTCAAGATTCTTATTAGGTTTCTACTTTGTGACTACTACCTGCTGGGTTTCTATTCTGTCTCTGTTATACCTGTCTGATATCTACTATGTTGCTGTATGTGTTTCTACTGTGTTTCCATTGCACCTGTCTGGTTTTTACTCCATCTCTGCAGTACCTGTAGGGTTTATACAATCTCTTTATTTCTCTGTGTCAGCTGCACCATTCCTGTACCTATCTCTACTCAACTCTATTTCTTCTGTACTTGGATTCTACTCTGTGTCTATTGTAACTGTCTGGCTTCTACTGTTTTTACTGCACCTGGCTCTGTAGCAGTTTCTCTCGTCTCCTGCGCTCGGTCATCTCCTCCCTCTGTCGGTCCAGTTCGTCCAGCCAGCGTCTCCTCTGCTCCTCTCTCCTCTCCACACTCAGCACCTCCTCCATCGGCATGACGTCCTACAGACAAATCACAGTTCACACAATAACTTTAATGACTTTAAAAAGCATTTTTTAAATGTTATAATGTGGATTTTCATGAAGCACTTTGCATGATTCATGTGCAAAATTATTTATTATTATTATTATTATTATTATTATTATTATTATTATTATTATTATTATTTTCCCGAATTGTTTGTTACAAGCTGCTGTGTATAGATATGCTGCCCCATAAAACAACAAACTTTAATAACAGGTCAGTTTTACCCCAAGTTTGAGGCTGGATTTGATGGCTGCAGGTTGTTCTCTGTGGCTGATGGAGCTCTGGACTGATAACACACTGTCCCTGTCTTCCTCAGCCTGAGATAAACACACAGAAATATATGAAATATTAGAATATTGCATAAAAAAGAAGTGGGTTTCCAAGCTTTGTCAACATTTAATAAATCTGTAAAATGTTATATTAAAAAAAACATAAATAATACAAATTCAAAGCATTTCAATCAGTATGAGATGAACACACTTACTGTACGTTTACAGATGTATTATTTATATAACAGGTGAAACTATCAGCACCTCAGTTCAGTTTGTTGTCAGAGGTGTTTGGTTCTTGAATGTAAATAAAACTGCGGTCGTCTCATATGCTGTAAAATGTCTTGAAGTACATTTGTGATTTGTGAAACTGGGCTGATATATATATATTTATTTGTCCCCACCTACACACAAAGTGAAACTAAATAAATAAAAATAAGTGGTGAAATATGTGTCATACCTGGAGCCTGCCAGGGGCTGAACGCTGCTGCTGTTTCAATGCCACTTGCTCATCTAACACAGAGACACACACTTGTCAGAACTAATTAATAAAACCATACTAAACCAATGTTTTATTCAGCTGTATGTTCTGATAGTTTTTAAATCAATAATTTAGGGTATTAAATGTCTAACTAATGCAGTGAGACTTTTCACAGTTTTACACTCTGCTAAAAATTGGACAAAAACACACAGAGCTGGAGAAACGGTCAGAATGTCTGTGGGTTTGTTATTATACAGTAATAACTCAAGTTTTAAAATGGATGCGTGTGTGTTTACCTAGCTCTCTCCTCCACTGTGCCCTTTTGGCATCGATTGCTGCTCTGCTGTCCGACTGCTCCTCCAGCCAGCTGAACAAACATCCAGACAACCTGGACAATAGCAACAACATTCTGTTTTTAACCACTATTTTAGAAATACTGATTTGCACACTATGATCCTTAATTTGATCTGACCTGACTAGTACTGCTGGCATGTCCTGAATTGTAGAATCACTTATTGTGTAAGTACCTATTAAAGAATAACTTTTAGATCCCTGTACATTAGATGTTGTCGTCTTTATCCTGAAGACCTCTCTTCGACCAGCAGAATAAACATCATATTCAAACGTCTGCTGGGGGGAGTTCCTCACCTATTGTCTTTATCCTGTGAGCTTCTAGTTGTGTCAGTTACCCCTCCTTCTCCTTCATTCTTTATGTCTTCTCCTCCTCCGCTGTCTTCCTGCTTCGTGTGTCCTCCTCTTCCATTCACTGAGGAGCAGGATTTTGAGTGTGTTTGAAAACATTAGAGTTGGATTGGATTATACTGATAAGAAGTATATTGTCACAAATGGGTACAAGTAATAAATTGACTAATTGCTTCTCAGAAGCATGCCTTATTTATATTTTTATTTTTGAGTATTTTGCTACTGTTGACTCAGTTTGTCCAGGATTTCCCTGTTTACTCATGCCACTATCATTGTTAAGACCATCCCTACACACACCTTCAGTTCTGTGGTTCTCTAAAAGGTGATGGCCATTGTTGGAGGTCTCCACAGTGTTGAGGATCTGCTGGAGTTGCTCACTTGTCAGACACACCACGCTGTCCTTCGATCCTGTGTTCCCACTGGCCAGTGTGTCCTTTCGGCTACCTAGTGTCATAACTTTCTGAGGCTGTCCTGTTTTCTTGTTGGATCTCAGGGCACCACCAGCAGAACTGTGTTTATGTCCCTCTGACTTCACCTTTAGCACACCCACACACAGAGAAAGAGCAGGTGAATGTGCATTAGAAGAATGAAGGGTCAAGAGTGAAGCAAACAAATAAGACGGAGTATGACGCTTACCTTGGCCACAGCTTTGACATCGCCTCCTTTGATCTCATTTGTTTTGGATGATGTCAGATTAGTGCTCCTCTCTGCAGTCTTGGCGGTATTGGAGGTGAAAGAAGTAGCTGCTCCTTCAACCTTGCTCCTGCCTGCTCTGTGCCTCGCTGCCTGGTGACGGACTGGACGCTCCTCTTCAACTTCTTCCACATAGGAAGGCTGTCTGGAGCTAAGGATGTTAGCCGCTCTGGGCCTGAAGGACGGCTGCTGAGAATTAAACTAGATTAGCTAAAACTATAAAAAGTATAACTATGCAACTATAGAGTTGTGCTGTTTACTGCAATATGTCATCAAAGTGGATTCACCGGTGCAGTTGTATAAAAATGTAAAGATCGGGCTAAAAAAATATTCTTACCTTTTTTGGATTCTTCTCCACACCTGCAGTGGAAAAATATATGACATATTTCCTGTTAGAATGCGTGAACCTTACAGCTCTTAAACTATTAGTCATCAGTCCTATCCTAATAAATTTACCATTTTAGCATAGACCATATGCAAACAACTTGGGGGTTGATTAGGATCTAATCAGAAGACCAGATACATGAGTGAATGTTCCATGGAAACTAACAATCATAAAAGCTGAAATGTCTCACCATGACTGAGTAAAATCAGCTTGGGTTTTCCATTTTCAAGTTCAAACAGCAGGCCATCTCTGTTCACAAAAACAGGAGATATCAAGCTTAACAACAAAAACACAATAGCATAAAAGAGTTGACTAGAACAACTACTGTATTGTGTACTGTCTGTAAAGCGCCAGCTCCTGTTTCCAAAGTGTTTTTTGATTGTCATAGTGCACACAGCCTGTAGTATTTGTTTTAATTGTGGGACAATGATGAGCTAAACTGAACAGACAGGTCTGAGGGTTACTGTATCCTGTAAGTTAGAGACTAGTTAAGAATAGAGTGTCACTGTTGGAATATATATTAATTTAAAATATCTCAGTCTGTTCGGCCTCTGGTATAACACCAAAACTTTTTCTTATTTTCAGATGAGCAGATACACATACAAATAGTATTTTAAGTATATTCCTGTCCACCTCAGTCATACTGTTATTAACACGCCACACTTTCACCATAAAGTTTAACAGCATAGCACAGGTTCATTTTGTTTCACAGTTCTACGTCTTTATTAGAGCCCTGACGTGTAATTTATTGTTCTTTTTTTTTCTCTTGTGGACCAATTACAACGAGACTAGATTACAGAAAGCAACGATGCTGCATCAAAGCTACAACACGTTGTCTATGAAGCTACATGCTTCTTATTTGTGTTATCTGAACTGTGTATGTACGACAAATCATGTTGCATGTTTTGGTAAAAGCTTTTTGTGGAATTTGCAAAGGTTGGCTGCGAACAACACGATACTGCCCGTCTAAGTAATTTCACTGCGACACATTCGGACAATAAGATGTTAGCCTAGCTAGCTAATGTTAATTTGAAAATAAAAAGACTCACCCGAGATTCATACCGACAGGAGATGTTTACCGAGACTGCCGCGCGTTTACTGAAAACTTTATAAAAACTCAAAATACAAGGTTACTGTAGATTATGTAATTTAATAAAGGTGTTTATTGTCCCGTTGTTTTTTGGATTTGCCGAACTGCAAGACACGCCACTTCCTGGATGTCATGTTGTGTACGTTGGTTGCTGACAACGACCAAGAAAAGCGTGAATGATTGGCTGATTCTTTCCTCGATCTAAAAGTAACAGCCAATCAGCGTCTTCGTTTGGACGTTTACGTTAGAATGTGTTGCATTTAAGGTGACTGGGAATTTAATAAAACGATAGGCACAATAATCTAAAGTATAACATATACGCAAATACCTGTTTGCTTATCACTCCTACCACCAGTACTGCTAATACTTACAGTACAATCATAACTCACATAGAGATTAGCCGAGTGCAAATACAAATTTATTATCATATACAAAGCCTATCAATTATGTATTTAACATTTCACACAGCGTGTGAAGACTTAAAGGCAACCTCTAGCTCTGAATATAAACTATAAGATAATAGAGCTATAAATAAATAGAAACATGTACTACTTTGAAACAAAAAGGTGCCTACAATAGGATCATTTTCATTCACACTGTATGCATCATTTTGTAATCGTTTTTTCTGACATTAAGAAAATGTCTGTAGGAGGTACGGTTAAATAACTCATGTATTTTCTCCTGTGATGGATTAATAATACCATACCATGGCATTTGTCTGTATTAATTACTTGAAAAACACAAAAAAGTAATTTGGTTTAAAAATAAATACCAAGTGAGTTCATTCTAAACTAAAATAAAACAAGATTTTTAAACAGAGTTCCTCTTAAAGGTCTAGCTATCAATACTTCAAAGATGGTAGTCAGTTGTGATTAATGTAATGTAATTAATGATGTGTGATTAATCAAATTATATAAATCCAAATGATATGGAGTAAGCTGGGCTTTTGGGGCCCCTGGCTGTCTGGGTCTTATGTGAATACAACACAGCAGTGGTGGAAAGTAAATAAGTACATTTAATCAAGTACTACTTAAGTACAGTGTCGAGGCACTTCAATTTTACTTGCGTATTTTGCTACCACACTGTAATTGTATTCTACTCCACTACATTTATTTGACTTCTTTAGTTACTAGTTATTTAATACATGTAGTTTCCCAGTGCAAAATAAAATAAGCTTATTAAATACAAGCGTGTTGCTACAACCCTAAACTGAAGTCTGAGAATTTAGAGACACTGTGAATTTCCACATTTCCATCTGCTTAAACCTTATTAACAGGGAGCATGTGAAACAAATCAGGACAAGATGATATATAATAGTTATCTTTTAAAGCATTAATACTTGGGCACAGATTTGAGAGTGTACTTCTGAAGTACCTTTTAAGGTAAGCACTTGTATTTTTACTTAAGTATTTACCTCTGACACCTGTAAATATGAGCAAACATGTGGTCAAGTCGCTGAAACGTGGATGACAGTGTCCAAGCTGGAGGAGGAGCAGCTGCCTGCTGAAGGTCCGGCCGCGGCCTGTAGGTGGCGTCAAAGCGCCGCAGTCGTGCTAATGAAGGGTAAAAGCCAAACAGGCTGCGTTAGCTTCACTGTAATGACGTTAGCATCCTGGATGTTTTTTTCCACCGTTAATGAGTTTGGATACCGGGGAGCCGACATCCACGAAGCTCTCCGGTCGCTGAAGCACATCCACTGTGACCTCGGCGGAGACAGCTCGGTGCCCGCCCGATGATCCTGAAGGTTTGTTGTTACCGTGACAGCTCGGTGCCTCTAACCGGAGAGACTGCGTAACGTCCAACCGTGATGTGGTAGCTAGTTAGCTAGCTACCGTTACCACGCAAAGCTACATTAACGGTGGATTACGGAAGAGTCAAACAGTGTCTTCAGTCGGGACACAGATCGGCAGTTAGCTAAACAATAGTTTTAAAGCGATATGTTTTATTTTTATTCAAATCTGATTCAAATTAAGTCTAGCTAGTTAGCGTGTTGTCAGGCTAAGGTCAAGGAGCTGGCCAGTCTGACAGCTAACGCTAACTAATATGGTACCCGGGAGTCTATAAATGTGTTATAAGATTGTAAGTCCTACTACTTCTATTTAAGCAGCACTGGTTGTGATCGAGTGAACGCTGGAAGCTGGGCTGCTGTTTTTAAGATTAAGAGGTTTGCACGTAAAACTTTGATTGGCTTAACTCGGTGTAAATATAAGTAAGGTCTTAATGGAGGTGGATGCACCGTGGATTGATGTGCTACCAAGTGAAATGTACGGTGACAGGTGATCAGTGTTGTTACCACTGAAGGACAGGTTGACAGTGGAGCCTTGGGTTTGATAGCTTCAGTTGCACTGGGTGTGATGGTGACCATGCTGCTGGTCGTGTTTATTTGTTGTCATAGCCCCAGTTTGTGCCTTTATCTCTTTTTTTAAGCCTCATAACTCCTGGTCCACCTGTATATATACTTATTGTATGCTCTGCACAAAATCTAGCCTATGCTCACGTTGCAGATCTGTTTAATAATACAGACAAATGTGACAGCTGAAGATGACACATCCCTACTAAATGTGCAAAGTATAAATCAGCAGTGAAAGGGTTTATTATCCATTCAATTTAGCTATGATAGCTATGAGCAGAGCCGCTGCCAATGTATAAGCAAGAAATTAGTGTTCTTTCAGCTCCATCAAATTAGCTGCATACTTTTAAATTTGAGACTGTGCCTCTAAGAAGTGCTTTCTAATTTTTTAGATTACAGCACACTCCAAAAATCTTATGAATCGTGCAGTGGGCAGTATTTGTCAAAGACATGGTAAAGGCTCAAATAAAACACTCTTGACACAGCAGATTCAGTGGAAAGCACTTTAAGGTTTAATTACTTTATACAGACTAATACAGGTTCTGAGAAGCCAGAATCATTGTCGGGATCTGGTTTGGGTCAAAAACAGGCTAGCAGTGTAAAAAACAGTCTAAGAGGGCGGGGTATCATTAGGTGATCATGATACCCCATCATGAATCAAAGCTAACTAGCAGAGATCAAATAGATCAGACAGATAAACTGGGTAACAAACAGCTGGAAAGTTATAACACTAAGCACAGTAGACCGAAGGCAAAAGGTTAGAGTGAATAGGCTGGTATAAATACTACAGGGGTGTAATCAGGGGAATGCCTAGCAGGTGCACGGTACGGTGAAGCTTGGACAAGTGATATGACTAGTTCAAATTAGGACAGGGTCTGAACTGGTCTAATAACAAACAGCTGCACAAAACAACAGTGTGAGAATATGCATCTCACAACTCGACAGACACATAATGGTCTCACAGAATATGGTGCTTTGCCAAAGATTAAGCTAGTAGTAGTAGCAGTAATATTAAGTACTTAAAATCTGTGTAAAAAAATGCTAAATCCCTATTTATGCAAAACTAATTTCATTCTAAAATATATACGTACTGTAGTAAAACACAGGGACCTGTCTACTTTCACTTTTGCTACTATATATATATTTCAAGGTGAATTTTGAATGCAGGGCCTTTACTTGGAAGTGTGCTGTACTTCTTAAACTTCTGGTAAATACAATAAACAGACTACCATTCATTTTACACTCATACAATATTGGATTGATGATAATTTAGCCTCTATCAATGCCAAAAAATGCAAAATGCTAAAAAAGAATTGCTGATGATGAAGTCACAGTTAAAAGGTTTATTACTCTCTATCTACCTGACTTATCTGAGCTTCAGTTGTGTCCATGCTCAAATGTTTGAGACTCGTAATTTCTTCTGCATATAAAATGCTGGCATTCTCTGCAGCATCTCATACCATCCATACACAAACATGACAACTGGAAATGACATATATTCCCACTAAATCAGCCTGAGATTTGCCAAAATTAAAAATGTTTTGCTATCAGTTCCAGTGCTCTCCATAATGTTTAAGTCGGAGACTCATCAGGCCTGTCAGAGCATTACCAGAGAACACACCCATGAACTAAAGATGTCTATGAATCACAGACTTGAAGCAGTCACTGCACACAAACAATATACAACAAAGGAGTAAACATGGCTGCTTTCATTTACATAACATTTCTGTGTACTAAACATTATGGAGCCTTGAAATGGGAGGATGCTGTAATAAACACTTCTGTAGTTTCAAAATGTATAAAAATACCCATAACAAAAACCTGGATATGGATGTGCATTTTAGCCACATTAATTAAACTCTCTGATTGTGGAGTACAGTGGCAGATGAATAAATGACAAGTCTTTGTTCTAAACATTATGGAGAGCACTGTATATTTGGCTACATCAGTATTTACAATTATAAAACTTTATACATGTACAAAATGGGCAAGAAGAAAAGAAGGTAATTTCCAGTTACCTAAACTGGAAAACATAGTCACAACATAAGTAATCATCTAAAGATGTTTGTTACTGTGCTGAGGTCTGAATTATATTTGCATCCACGCGGTAAAATAGTGTTTTGAGGATTCTGGATCTCACTTCAGGACAACGGTTAGTGCTGTTCAACAACTTTCTCAATATTAAAGTACAAAAGTATAGTTATTTGCTTCCCTCACAGCCAGAAATTCAACCATTCAAACATAGTTGTGGAAATTAAAGATACTAAATGTACCCTTTTTGAATATTATTTAGTAGAAATATGCCCCAAAACATATCTTATTGCTGAAAGCTTCTGTCTGATTTTTTTATTGTCATTTAATAATGACTAATACCTGAAGGATATTGTGGAGTGTGGTGAGTGTAGCATAGAGTAGCAGAGCGGAGCGGAGCAGGGAGTGGAAGGATCGGCCAGAGAACAGTTGACTGATGTGGAGTCACATGCTAGTGCCAGATTAAGTTGCATATTGTAGCTTTAAGTTGCTGAAATAAGTTAATTAAAAATAATCAGTTCTTGGTTGTGTTTTATTGGTAAGTCTAGTGACTTGAATGATCTGTGTGGAACTGAACATACAGATCTGGGTTTTTGTGATCAGGCCTCTGAGAGTGTTGCTGTTGTTTGAAACGAAACCATGACAAACAACTGACTGAGTGTGTCAAACAGGGTTCGAACCTGAGCTCATTATCCCATATCAACGTCAGCAACTCTGGTGTTTGTGTGTGGAAACAAGTGTTGTCTGACATGTTTTGAGACATGAATTTGACAGTTTTGACATCAGGTGTTGACAGCACATGTTATGTCCCCGCTTTAATTTTTTTTCTTTAGTGGAAAGTTACAGACACTATAACAACCATGTGTAATTAGTACCAGTAACTATCAATGTGTAGATTTAATATCATTAATAAAGACAGAAACCTATTTGGCAAGTTTATTACTCCTCAAAGATAAACAGTTCGTTTTGCATCCAACCCAAATGCTAAACACCTACATTTATTGTAAATTATTCATCAGTTTATCAGTTTTGTATTTCTGATAATTACTGAGTTTATTTTATTGGCCAACCCTGTAAGCGATCGTATACAGATACAGTATTAGTATCTGTACTCCTATGTAATGTTATAAAGATGTACCCTTACAGTTATATATAACAACAACAATATTTATTATAATTATTTAGAATTTGGATTTCAGCATCGGTGCCAGTGTTGATGCTGTGTTTTAGCAGATATGTTGAGGTAAATCTTATTTGCATTTTAATTTCATCTCCACTGTTACACTCAAGGGATATTTCTGTATTTTCTGTTTCTTTCTGTCCAGCACAGCTGCATGATTCATTTCTTGCCTGTGGACAAACCTAAGTCTGGCGTCTGTTGTGAAATGAGCATATACTGTCACCAAATTATAAACTATAAATTAAAAAACAGATGCGTGATGAAGTTCTGTCCACTTGCTGAAGTATAATTTAGCACTCAGACAAGATAATTTGGCCTTTTCTAGGTGACTAACCAGCATCTGGAGCATTTCCACTCTAAACATCGAGTACTTGTTTCATTCTAAAGCGGCGACTTGGGAAAATCTTGCATGTGCTCTTGGAGCGAATTGGGTTTTCTTGAGCTATTGGAAACCATGAAAAGCATTTTTTCCTTCATTTTGGAGATTTTATAGATGGAACAACTCTATTAATTTTCAAATAATCAATAAATAAAATAATCGTTAGTTACAGTCTGGTACAGGGTGAACACATTAGAAAAGTATTCAAACTGCTGCTTTAACCAAAATCGTCAGATTTGATTTAAATGTTCCTCTTTGACATTAAGGTCATATCAGCTGACTGACATGTTGGGAGTCGTGGTGGTTGTGATGACTCCAGACTTTCAGTCTTGTGGTGAGAAAGGAGCCCAGATGGCAGACACGTGTGGTCTTGGTGGTTGTTTTGACTGATTTGGGCTCTTGTCTCACCCAGACGATTGTTGATAGGACGAATTGTTCGTGTGTGTGTGTCTGTGTGACTCAGCAGCTGTTGAGTTCTATCAGGGGACGTGGACAGCAGCTGTGTGTGTGTTTTTATGTTTTTCCCAGTCGTAGTTTGTGATTTTTGAGCCTGACAGATGTGTTTGGGGTTTGTCTCCCATGAGGCTGCATGATACAGCAAAGGAGGAAGGACCTCTTTTCCTTTTAAACATTTAAATCTTCTTCAAAGAGTAGATACATATTAAAGTATAGTTTTACCCATCCATCAGTTCAAAATCCAGTCCAGATTTAAAAGTCATATTAATAAACAATTGTAGTTCATATCATCTCTACTTACTTTCATACTTAGACCATAGAACTTGGTTTGAATTCATTTCATTCAGTATTTAAGAAAAATGCAACCTCTTGCAGAAAGTATTTCATTTTAAGATCTGCTCAGTCTACTGAGCAAATTCATTGGCAACTAATTTGAACAACTCATCATTTAAATACATTTTGAGGAAATGTCCCCCCCCCAAAAAAATTTAATAGCTTTGTTTGCAGCTTTGTGGTTTTCTGAAATGTGATCTGATCTTCACACACACACCAAAATTGATGAACTGATGAAACAAGGCTGTTTTGGTTGCAGCAGTATACATTGTGGTTCAATTAGGGACTGTTGCCATTATTTTTCCACCATCACTCTCTATTCAATGTTTATGTTCAGTAAAGACATGACTGAAGATTGTGACTCTGTTTTAGCAGCTAAGAAATATTGTGTTTGCAGATATTTTTAACTTTGGTAAAGATCAGATCACATTTTATGACCAGTTCATGCAGGAAAAACTTTTTCTTGCAACTTTAATTTCAGTTGATCAAAGATATTATTTTGGACTTCTTATGTTAATTTTTCACAATTTTACAGACTAAACAACTACTTAGTCAAGTTGACAATAGAAATAATTACTTGCACGCTTTTCTTCACGACCTTTTATTTTTACATTTCTCTACTACCTATTTTCTGTCCTTCCTTTCGTCCCCTTCTTGTCCAGTATCATCTGTTCCACTGAAGTGTGGATCTATGTTTTCTTCTACTTCACCTGGACCATGCTTGAAACTTATGTTGTTGTTTGTGAGTGTGTGAGTGTGTGATCCCAGGATAATCTTGTGTGTCAACAGTGGTTACCTCCTCCATTTAGCATCTTTTAGCCTGGTTATGCAACGGTTCACTAATGTACTAACTCACACAGAAAAGCTGCTGAGTTAGGCCTTTGTAATGAGGAATGATGATGATGATGATGATTATGATGATGATGACTACGTGTTGCCTCTTGCCCCTGGTTATATATTGAATTTGAGGATTTAAGCACAATGCTGACAGTGACAGCACAAGGTAAAGATTATAGATAGAGAACAATACCACCAAGAGATCAAGGCACAGTGTTGCAGTGGTAAATAACAACTGAATAAATCTAAGTAAGAAATAGTTAAATCTAGACTGAGTTGTTAGACTGGAGGGTGTATCTTTGGTCTAGAGTTTTCAAAAGTAGTTTGAAACCATCTCTCTGATCCGCCCGATTTTGGCACTGCGTTTTATGCGATGTAATTACTGACGTTTGTTATGTCTTGACATCGGTTGTTTTACTTTCTTAAACAACTTTTTTTTTTTCTTTTTGCAGAATGATCCCACTAAAGTTTGCTGGGTGTGTTTTGACTGTTGTCTGTTCTGTTGAGAGGTTTGTTAGCTTACGCTGGACATTTCTCATTAGTTTGATGTTTCATTGACTAAAATATTAATTTATACAAGAAAAATAATTGATATTAATATAATTCAAAAGACTTTTGCTTTGACGTCATGTCTTTATTGGACAGCTTGACCAGAGTGATGAGAAACATAGGGAGGGAGCGTTTAAACCTGGGGTTAACATTTTTGTCTTGACAAACCAAAGGTGTTTTGAACACCAACTAAACTGTCTGATGTAGTCCAAGCACTGTTTCGGGAAAAGTCTTTGTTGACTTAGTTTTTTTCTGATGTTAACTCAGACTGCAGTAAGTACCTGCAGCTCTTAACCTCGCCACTTCACTGTGTAACTAAAATAAATAAACTAAAATAGAGACAAAGTGGTCGGGGGCAGTTGAATGCAGTCTGACTGCAGCAGGTAACAGCTGAAGCCAAGAGATGATGATATAAGAAGTGAGACAAAAACATATGATAATAATCTTAAATGAAGGGTTTCCAAAAAATCCAATAAAGATTTAGAAGTAGTTACCTCTTGTTTTTTTAATTTAGGATTATTTTGTTTAAAAACAAGTTATGATTAGGGTCATTTTTCTGTTTTCATGCCCTCTTAGGGTCTTTGGGCTTCTGCAGGATGTTCTCAGAGTCCTCTGACAAACCAGTGGGAGACAGTGTCCCACAGAAATCACAAATGTGCAGCTGACCCTCGGTAAACTCTTAGTGTTGAACACAGATTCAACACAGAGCCAAACTACACACTCTTAAATATTCCTGGAAGTCCTTAATTGGCTCTGTCTGTGACTTAACGAAGGAAAGCAGAATTCCCTCACACACACACACACACACACACACACACACACACACACACACACACACACAGAGTCAGTCAGTCGGAATTAGCAGCTAAATCAGCCTGTCAGTGTCGTGAAGCAGTCGTGAGACCGCAGCTTTGTCCCAGAGATGGCTGATGATGTAAGATATGCTCACTCAGATCCTTTAAGCTGATTGGCTGATTGCTCGGGTTATTCAGCACAACTGGCAGGACACAGAAGGGCGATTGGAGATTGTTTTGTTTGTCTGTTTATTTCTATCGTGAACTCCTTCTCTAGTTCCAGTCAAACTGCCCTTACAGCTGATAGACACAGTGCACTGTATGCTTATCACAATCGTATGATTTATAACATCACTGTGTACTTACTCATGCCTTCACACCTGCCTTCTTTGCACTTCTGGTTTTTTGATTGTTTGTCACACAGAAAAGCAGACAAATTGAATATCTAACCCTCTAGTATAGTTTAAAGGTGTTTTTCACAGTTTTAAGTTTTAAGGACGTTTGTCAATAATCTGCAGATTCATTAACGATGAAAATTATCATTAATTACATGCACAAAACAGCTACCAGTTATACAAGGACTGTAAAACAACTTGCATGTGTAATATAATGTTTTTAGATGCAGTGTGATTTACACTTTCCGAGGTTGTTATTATCTCATGTCCATCAAGCAAACCTCCCATGCACATGCTTCCTGTACTAGTTAGACAAAAGGAACCATTTTTAATCTGAATTTCTCTGGTACTAATGCCCTTTGATAAACACTGAATGTATTTTAAACATGTTGGTGTCTTTAAATCAAGTCTACATTTTGTACACCCACTTGTCCACCCTCCTCCACAATCACTCGTATTCCAACTTTATAAAATGATATACTACGTCCTGCTGGGCTACGGAATATAGACATACGTCAGCCTTACTGGTCCTTTCAGCAGACCTATGGTTTTTCTACAGCTGCACAAATCACATGTCCAGCTGTGTGTGAGTGTGAATATCTGATATGAAAATAAGTTTTAATGTTTATTAGTAAGCTCACAGATTACTGAATCCTAATTACTGATGAAAAAGGAATGATTAAAACAAAACATATGAAACTTAAAATATCACCTATTCAGAACAGGAAGTTGATATTGATTAATCATCTCTCGTCCCATACTGAATATGTATTTCTGATTAACAAATTGCCTTTTTGGGAGCGTTTGTTCAGTTTGCGAGCTCTCTGTTGTGGAGATTGGTACAATGTGTTGGGATGTGCACACAAGCAGTAGTCAGTATAACAGTGTATTAAATGACAATTTGAAAATGCAATGTGTTGACAGTGTGAAAGTGATCGCTCAAACAGTGAATACAGAGAACAGCGCAGAGCTTCATAAAGATTTTCAGCTTATTGTTTAACTGGGCCATCTGTACATTGACTGTTCTTCTGAGGTTGTTTTTATTATTCAGCTCCTAGAGAAAAAACAGCAGACAGACACAGTTAGCAGGGCACAGACCTCACAGAGACAGTGGACGTGTCTATATTGTGTGTGCATGCTCGTCACGGATGATCAGGGTTATTTCACTGATCCCAGAACAGGACAGATGTGGCCTGATGTTTACTGTTTGTTTCTAACTTTAGAATTCATTGCTCATGGGAAACACTGTTTATGTTCTGTCTAAGTGTGTGTGTGTGTGTGTGTGTGTATATACATGATGCCATCTGCATCTGGGGCTCATGCTTGGTCAAACTTGGATCATGACTTGAGATTGGTTGTTGGATTTCTATCGTGGCTGAATATGTGCACTGTGCTGTGAGCAGTCGTGACCTGAGCCTGTGATGTGGGCCCAGTGCGAGTGTGTTTTTGTACAACAGGAACTGTGTAGTTATAGGCATTTCTTACCTTGATGACATGTTGGAGGTTTGTGGTTTTCAAGGTTTTTACGTAAGCATCTGGTGCTGGCAGGTCCTTATTTGAGTAGTTCACTTGTAGATTTTCTGTGCTTTTATCTTTTCCTATGAAGTGTTTACTAGACAAACACAGAAAAATGTCAGAAAACATCCAAATTAATTAGAGAATTAACATTCAACCAGCAGTAAGTTGTCAACTTCAATGACAAAAGTCACAATAAAATGTTCCACTGGTATAAACACAAAAGTCACAATAAAACTTTCCACTGGTACAACTGATAAACACTTGAAATTGATACTGGGCACTAAATATTTAAAATCTTCATGGTGGTTATAAACAAGGTTGTAAAGCAGCATGCTTTGGCTCTGTGAGGCAATTTATCTGTTCATGTTATTTGACATACAGTATTGTTGCTGCTTAGTCCACATTTCCTTATTGGAATACATTGCATTCAGTTGTCTATCCATACTTAGTTTCTCAAGTAGTCGATCATTTAAAAAACTATTTTTTTTAAATGTAAGCATTTTATCATATACAGAGCATTGGATGATGAATTAGGTGGCAGACATCACATAATTATTATTATTACTAAATACATAAAGCAATGAATCCACCCAGCTTCATTAGCCGTTTTTATACATTATGAGAGCCTCCCAAATTTCCCACATTAACACGTTGATCAAACGAACAGTAGCTGCTGAAGATGTCATTTCATACACACCATTTTATAGTCAAGCACTCCAGCTCACCTGAAATAATCAGCACTTAATTTTTAGACATATACTGTTTATATAAATATGAATAAATGGGTGGGTGGGTCTGTACGTCCACAGTATAGAGACTGTTTGGTGGCTTGGCTCTTACTTTGAGCCAACATCAGGATATCATCAGCTAGCGTTGTGCGTCACTACAGCCCTGACACTAACCAGATGAAGCCTTCAAAAGCACACATACACTAGCTGTGATATCTTTAATGGGTCTTCCTCTCTCTTCCAATCACCATCATCATCCTCTTCATTTATTTCTACCAGTCTCATATCTTTTCTCATCCCACTGTATGGTCTTGTCTGGAGGCAGGCAATGATGAGTCATTTAGGGGGAAGCTTTAAGGTGGATGATGGGGCAGAAGGATTGGGAGGGTGGTAGTAGGAGGAGGAGTTGAGCTAAACCATATCATCTTTTTTTATTCAGGAACCTTCAGTCAACTAATTTGGACGGTTTTGTTGAGTTGACCATCATCTCTTGCGTACATGGAATAATTAACCTCAAATAAATATTTACATCATCTTCAAAATTCACACGATTTTAGAAACGAGCTCTATTACATTTGTGTATTATCTGTATCTGTTTGATGTGGTAATTGGAAAAAAAATCTGGTGTTGTTGTCTATTGAAAATGTCTCCAGTGTCATTATTTCAAATGCTAATCCCTTGTAATAGTGGTTTGTATATTAGATGTTACTCAGCAACAGATACGCTTTGATTTCAGTGTATTTGTTGAAATGTGCTTATTGGAAAATTCATATTAAAGCACAACATATCCTCCCAGGTTACTGGTGATGGTTGATAGCTCTCTTTTCATGCATAGTCATATTCCAGATTGTTTAGGTTCCCAATTGAGAAAATGTTTGTTTTCTTACTATTTTAAGTCCACCTTATCCTGCTCATTGAGCTACATAGAGCTGTGTGTGTGCGTGTGTGTGTGTGAGAGAGAGAAACAGTCTGTGTGGAAGCAAATGTGCTGAAACAGTTGATGTCAACTGTGGCGACATGCCCAGAAAACCGTGTGTGTGTGTTATTTTTAAAAAAGCGACAAACTTGCCTGGTTCAGAATCTGTTTAATTTTAAATGTAGTTCTGTGCTGAATGATCAAATACTGTAACATAATGTATCACACTGTTCGTTCAGTCGTGGTTTCTTACACTAAGTAGTAATTTACTGTACTCTGAAATCTATTCATCTCACTTTAGATGCAAATTCAATTATTAAATGTGCACGTTTCCTTCCCTTTCTTTACAGGAAGTGGTGACCCTGCCTATCTGACACCCTGCTTCTCCTGCCTTCCCCCCAACTCTGCTCCCCCATCCCCTGTACTGTTTGGGTCTCTGTACTGCCAGCGGTGGATTGGAGCACTCTAATAGAAGGCTTTGCGAGGTGGTTTTTCGGTCTGGCGCCGCCTCCCCCAGCGGCCGGCGTGCGCTCCCAGCAGCCCGTGGTGCCCTGTGCCCCCCCCTCCCCGTCACTGCACACCAGAGCCCATGCCCAGGGTAAGACCAGAGCCATGATGATGTACAGCTCTGTGCAAAGGTTTTAGGCACTAAAAAGTAAAGAGAGGATGCTTTCAGAAAAATGCAGTTAATACATATTTTTTATGACGTCATTCAAAGTGCTGTAAACAGAAAAGACTAAATCAGATCAGTGCATGGTTTAACCACACATTACAGTACTCTTCTGTTCACTTGCACACAGTTTTCCATGTGTTCGGCAGGTAGATTGTTTCAAGCATCCTGGAGAACTTCTCTTGTGGATTGGATGTGGAGTTTACTTTAAATTTCTGTCTAATGTGTCTAATCTACAAGGTACTGTGTACCCTACGTAAAAATAAATTTGTAGATTTAATGCAGAAACACAAAACAAACTTAAGATTGAGTTAAATCTTAATCTTAAACATCTTCTGTCTCTTCACGTAATCCCAGATTGATGAGTGATGTTGCTCTGTGTGGGCCAAACCGCTTGTTCTTCCTTTCTAGTTCTTCTTGTCCCTCAAAATACTTCTTTACTACCCTTTGAGGTTTGAGGTTGTTGTAATGCCTCAGAACGAATGTGGCACCAGTCAGACGCCTCCCTGATAGTTGGGAATCAAAACATCTGAAGTACCTCTGCACAGCCCTGTATTACAGTGGCGAATCTGCAGATGTTGTTTTGTTTGACTATTTGGGCGACTTGATACATTTAATAACTGTTCCATTACTTTTGAAAACAGAATAATTTTAAAATATGATATCAACAGTACCATTATAGAAACCAGAGTATTGTATCAACGACAGCACTAACACATTTTAAACAGCAGAGCTGCTGCCTGAACAGAGCTGTGCACCGGCTCCACTGTGAAGCAGAAACTCCAGTCCAGAGGCGTTGTCGTTGTCGCCGTCTTGTTAAATCATCCTCTCCTGTGTAGGAGGAGGTGCGGTGCGTCCGCCAGGAGCCATGTGCCTCCCTCACACCCTCAACATGGACAGCAAGCTGCAGGGGACGGGGCCGGGGGGAGGGGGTTCACTTCGACCGCGAGGAGGAGTTCCACTGGAGCCCTTCATACACCAGGTGGGTTTTTCAATGTTAATTTTAAGAAGCGTTTTCATTTTGTTATTCTGGAAACTGAGTTTTCAAAGCTGGTAGCACTTTAATTACTGCAGTTATTGGTCGTGTGTAAACATTTAATTAGGGTTCATTTAACCATAAATCTATAACACATGATGAAAACTGTGATACTGTATCATTATTGACATAATTTAAATATTGCTTACGTCTATACTGCTGTGTGTTACGGTTTGAACCATTTAGTAGGTTTTTCCCAAATCTACCTCAAGAACTGAATTTGTGTTAATGTTTCAAAAGACCTCTCTAGATTTTTCATGGATATCTGAGTGCATGTGTGTTTGTGTTCGTAGGTGGGGGGTCACACCAGTATGATGCGTTATGATGACCACACAGTATGTAAGCCTCTGATCAGCAGAGAACAGCGCTTCTACGAGTCTTTGCCTCCAGAGATGAAGGAGTTCACTCCTGAGTATAAAGGTCAGTTTCAATCTAGTTGACTCAGTGATGTTTTATTATTTGTTTAGCTGGATTTGTGGATTTGTTGGTGAACTCCCAGTATCAGCCCCTCCCAACTCTCTTTGTCTTCATAATCACATGGGTTTGTATGTCTGTGTTCAGGCTTGTTCTTTTTTAGGTGGTATTACATTAATCATGCTCGTACCTGTAGTCTGAAGGTGATTTTATTGGGGATTTTTATTCCACCACAACATGAACTTAACAGGTGATAAATGTCAAGTCAGTTTTTTTTAAGCAGCAGCTTTCATACACAATGGCAATGCAAAATGATTCACATGGGCATTAAAAGAGGTTAACCAGTATGGTAAGATTAAATCAACATCATTTAACTTCACAAAATGTCAAATGGGAAGTTTGCCTCAGTGGAGCTGATCCACAACAACACTTTGTGTCCTTAGACTCGTGAATCAGTATAAGATATAACTCCCATAAAAACTTTAATAGTAAAAAAAAAAACATACTGAACATCAGCTGATGATGACAAAGAGTTTGATGTATTTGTGATTAAAAAATTGCCTCTTTAGGAGCATTTGTTCAGTTTGCGAGCTCTCTGTTGTTGAGATTGTTGCAGCTGACGTAGCTTACAATGTGTTGGGATGTGCACACGAGCAGTAGACAATATAACAGTCTATTAAATGACAATGTGAAAATGCTCTGTGATGACAGTGTGAAAGTGGTCTCTCAAATACAGAAATACATGTATTCAATACAGAGAACTGTGCAGAGCTTCATAAAGATTTTCAGCTCATTGTTTAACTGTACATTGATTGTTGTTATGATGTTTTTATTATTCAGCTCCTAAAGAAAAACAGCAGACAGACACAGTTAGCAGCTAGCTGGTGAAGCTAAACCAGGTATTTTGCTTTAGGAGTTGGTAGGTTCAGGAGTGGTTTCTTATAGTCATGTGATGATAGAAATTCATATAGATATGTTTTTCAAATAACAAACATGAGATATGAAAAATATACTTTTTAACTTAAAATTGTGTGTTTTGTGTTTAAATAACTTATTTTCAACAAAGTAGACACTTTTACACACTGTGCAGCCCTAAATAAATAAATGACAACAACTGCACTAATATTTAATGAAGATGTATGTTGGCTGAGAACCGGCAAAAACACAGACTGACCTCTGAGTTGTAAGAATTGATATTGCATTTTCAAATAGAAATCATAGTTAATTGAAATATCTTGTTTTTTTTCCCCCTAATGTCAGAGTTGTCTTCACAACTTTGCAGCTGTCTTGTTGTGGCCAGTTCACCACAACCACAGAGCAAGATTACAGATGAGTCTGCTCCCGGTAAATCCATCTAATTTGACAGAGCCGCACAGTAATTACACATAAGCACAGAACAATACATTATAAAAGCTGCCTAAAGTCATAATAGCTAAAAACACACCCTGGCTACGTTTATTATCTTAAGACAGATGATATAGAGCTGCACAAACTATTCCACTTACAGGACATTGGATCTTTACTTGATTTATTTTTATCATGTAATTTATTGACGAAATGCTTTGAATAGAAGCAACTCATGAAAAACGTGTCACCTACTGCTGGACTGAATTGTTTAGACTGAACTGTTGTATTGAATATGACATTTTTCTGTGTGTTACAAGTGTCAAATTCCAAAGTTGCTCATACAGTATTTAGAGAGTTGGTCAGTAAAAACACTGGAAACTGTTTCTTTATGAATTTGTCACATACATAATGTGGAACATTTACTATTTATTTAGGATTCCTGCACAGCAGCTCACAATCTTGTTCACCTGTACAGCTTTACACATCCACCTTTTCAGCTTTTAACAGTGTAAGAAGAAGGAAATAGTGGAGGGATCTGTTCATTTTAAAACCGACTAATGATTCCAACTCACAATAACAGGAGGAGAGTATGTGATGATGATCTTTTATCAGACAAAGTATCTACACACGGTTCTGTATTTCCCATGATTATAAACGAGTGTACAAATGAGATTAGCCTCTCCGCTATAGCAGAAGAAACAAAAATGATTTTTATCTTTTATGTGCATCATTCACATCTTCAGAATAGTTTCTCCATCAGACAACTAAATCTCTAAGACCATTATAATAAATTACCCTGTGCTAATTTACAGTATATTCTGAAGTGTACTTTGAATATTTGAAAATTATTTTAAATGTTTTTTTACAGCTTCTTATTCTATTATTGTTACGTATCATATTATTGACACTTATCACATTTTTACATTTCACACTGTAAACCTTCCCCTCATGCATCGTTTCATCTCATGTTATATAAAGTTAAGTTAAAAAGTTAAAAACTGCCTCTTTCACATGAACATACTTGTAGCCAGGTAGGAAACCCAGGCTGCACAGAGCTTGTTGATAACCTGCTTCATGATGCCGATTATCCAGGATGGTCAATGTTAGGCTGTTAGGATGTAAAGCCAGATCATTCTCAAAACTCTCTCTACTTTACATTTGGTGGTGGAGGACAGTCAGGTAGAATAGAAGGAAAGAAGTACGGATGTTTAATGGAAGTGAAGTGATTTAGCAGCTCTGCTTCTCATCACCAGACACTGTAGCTGTTTCCACTTGACAGCCAGTATAAACAGACGCACAACTCTCTATACACATGTATGACATATTTAGCATTTTAATAAATGATGTAAGAGCGGAGACAATGACAAAAATGAAGAGATATTTTGATTGTGGAAATCCCTGGTGTAACTAACAACATTAAGGATGACTCTCATCTGTTTGTCTTTTGTCTTGTTTTGTTTTTGTTCTTTGTGCTTCTGAGTCACAACAGTGAGCTGCACTGAAATACACCTCATTAGTTTCATCTGTCTGTGATGTTTAAATGTCTCCAAAATGAGAAAAGTCTGGCGGGAAAACACTACAAGACATGAGCTGTGTCCCCATTCAATACCACATGCTGACGATACAAAATTTCAAAATAAAATGTTATTTCTGCTACTGAACTCATAACTGCAAAATAGCAGATGATGGTGAGTAAGCTCTGGAAAGACAGAGAAGCAAGTGTTAAATCTCCTGTAGACCCACAGTGCACCCCCACACGTGAATTCACTCCCTATGTGCGATTATTAGTATTGTAAGGAGTGTGTGGGTGAGCTTAGACTGCACTGAATAGACATTTCCTTTACTGGTTCTGTTGCACCTGTCAGGGTGGGGCAGCATTTTTTAAACATTATATAATCCCAACACCTCAACATGAACCACAGCGAAACACCAATCATGCAGAAGATGTGAAAACACCACTGAGGGTCTTTTAAAGTTATGCTTTATTTGGCAACTTCCTGGTGGTTAGACACTAAAGGAAAGTCATTCCTGCTCATTGAGCAGCTGCCTTGTCAGAAATACATCTGAAGAGCAACTGAGGTATCTGTGTGCATAATGTGAGTAGTTTTCCACACAAAGTAGGGCACAGTAATGGCTGCTCTCTCATTACACTGCTCCGAAAACATCAAAAGCAATCAGACAATGGAAAAAGTACATTCGTTCACACCATGTCATAATCCTATTTTTGCCAATAAAATTTTTTTTCTTTTAAATGTCATCGACAAACTTATTCAGACATTTACTTTATTACTTTATGGAAGCTTCAAGTCTTCCTGGGGGAGTCTCTGCAAGTTTCTTACACCTTGATGTGGACAGTTTATCGTATTCTTCTTGGCAGACCCTCTCAAGCTGGGGACTGCCATCTTCAGGTCTCTCTACACATGTTCTCTGGCATTTTAGTCTGGCTCTGGCTTCTTATACAAAATTCACCACTATGTGGAACTCCAGACTGATGAAACTAAAACGTTTCACCTCATGGCATTTTGCTTTGAATGTTTTGTCCCTGACTTAGCTTTTCTGTTTGCTTTGTAACTCAGTTGTGAGTTGCTTAGGATAGAAGTGTCTGACACTAAAGGACAATCAGATACTTGTCCTAAAGCCACTGACATGTTGACAGATGAACCATCAGTCTGGTGACTATGTTGAGAACCCTCCCTTAGCATGATCCCGCCATCATGTTTCAACATTGCCAATGTATTAGCAGGTGATGAGCCGTGCCTGGTGTTAGTTTTGGAGTTCTGCCCTAATATTTCGATTTTGTCCCACCAGACCAGAAAATCTTTTTGCACATGCTTCCAGCCCTTTAAATGCCACATGGGCTCCAAGTGGGCTCTCTTCTGCCTTTTACTCTGGAGTGCTTCTCTCTGACCACTCTACCGTAAAGGCCTAATTGAGTGTTGCCAAGATGGCCGTTCTTCCAAGGTTAACTGAATTTACCACAGGTGGACTCCAATCAAGATCCAGGAACATCGCAAGGATAATTACATTAAACAGGATGATAATTCACAATGGCTCATAGGGTATAATTCAGTAAAAAATTAAAAACACATTTTCACTTTATGGATTATTGAGTGTATATTAGTGAAAAGACATGCTGATTTTACCCTTTTTAAAAAAGTGAAGGTACTCTGTACTAAAGCCACAGATTTCCAGTAGAGTGACCTGCAGTTACCTGCAGTATGTCTGTATTCCTACCTGTCCACCCTGCTGGTATTGTGGGTCCCAGTGCCATGACAACAACAGTATATAAAGCGTCTATATTTAGCCCTGGATCTGTGCCCACTACCATTGTCCGGCTGATTAAATAACAGCACACAGACAGACAGCTGCCCAGGGGCGACTTTCTGAATCTGTCAAGGTTGTTTCATCCAGAAACGGTTTGACATTATCGAATTGAATTTCTCCTTGTGTTGTGGGTGTGGAGGTGGTGAAGAAGTTCAGCTTCTTCAGTAGACTGTGTGCTCACTCTGTGTTGTTTATGGTGAGAACTGACTGAGTTGATGTTTGGAGAGAGATGAACCAAATAGATGTGAGAATACAGTAATTAGACCTGATTCAAACTGATGAACAGACGATGTAATGAGAGAGAACAGCAGCATTGGCTGCAACATAATACCCCACCAATGAAAGAGCAATTGGTGGGACACATTTATCTCCTTTGATGCAGAATTTGCACAATAGCAAACCTGATTAGCCTGAACATACTAAAACTAACCTCTGCTGTTTCACATGGAGCAAACATTACGTCTGTGTGTTTTAGAAGATCTGTTTCTCTGTCTGTCTGTAATATGTCTGATATTTCTAAACCTCCCGTCCGATTCACTTTGTCCTTTCAGGTGTGGTGCTGGTTTGTTTCGAGGGCGACTCTGATGGCTACATCAACCTGGTGGCCTACCCCTACGTGGAGAGCAACATGGAGGGAGGAACAACAGAGCACGAGGAGCGTGAACCACCCGAGAGGGAGCAGCCAAGGAGGAAACACTCCCGCCGCAGCCTCCATCGCTCCTCCTCCTCTGACCACAAGGAGGATCGGCCTGACAGGCGGGAGGCTCATGACACGGACAACTCTGATAAGTAAGAATTTTTAAAGGTAGAAACTTGTTTCTCTGGAAGAAATCTGAATAAAATAGAGAAATGTCAGTGTTGGTCTGCCTCTGTGGTTCAGATATCTCAGATTTTAATTAATCTAAATTGTGAAAAGCTTTTTATCTGTGTTTTATCACATTTATTACTTTGGGCTGTTGACTTCAGAGTCCAGCATTCAGACTCCTGTGAATAAAAAAATGATAATATATTAATTAATTATAAATTATATGGCTGGCAGGTGTAGTGGTAAGATCCTTACTCTTGTACTTGTATCTCACTGGTAAGTTGCTTTGGATAAAAGTGTCAAATTACTAAATTTAATGTAAATTTAAGCATCTTCTCTCCTTTTCCATCCAGTGTTGCAGAGCTGAAGAGTCCCAGGCTCGACACAAAAATCCACTCAGATGTTCCCTTCCAGATGTTGGACTGGAACAGCGGTGTGACATCAGAGAAGATCAGTCACAACCCCTGGAGCCTCCGCTGCCACAAACAGCAGCTCAGCCGCATGAGGTCTGAGTCCAAGGACCGCAAACTCTTCAGTATCCTTCCTCAGTCAGTCACATTCCCAGTTTTCACTTTACTTCCTGGGTAGTATGACATCTGCCCTGGAGTTTTGTTAGTCATGTTTATGTACTCAGAACACGCTTTACTAACTTTATATTATGTTACCATGGCAACATGGAAAAGGAGGTGTGGTTTTCATGCAGTTATTAGCATTAACATGAAAACCACTCATTCTGAGGAGGGCTGTTACAGACAGGGATAGAAGGGGGCTGTGGTTCATCATCTTTGTATATTTTATGTGTATATGTCGCACATACTGGTTAGAACCCCAGGGAAACAATTTGTATTACTGAAAAGATAATATGGGACCTTTAAACCAGCTGAAAATCTTAAATCAAGTTTTTAAAACTATTTCCATCCACAAAAAAAGAAGGTGGGATGCGATTTAAAACTCTGGGAAAATAAGTCAAAAATGCCATGTCACTGAACTTGAACAAATTTAATAATAATAATTATAATAATGACATAGTTTATTAATCCCCTTGGGGAAATTGTTGTTTGGACAGCTGCACTAGATGACGGTGCTAATGTGGGGTTTCGGTGTCTTGTCTAAAGAAACTTTGACATGTAGCCAGGAGGAACCGAGAGTCGAACCACTGACTCTGGGGTTTAAAGATAGACACAGCTCCACCAACTGAGCTACATTAGCAGCATAAATTATGTAAATACATACATTCAGCATATACAGAGTAACTGTTTCTGTAACTGTTCAGTAGTGCAGTACAGAACAGGTACGGTAAGAGGTACTGATCATAAGTGTGCGTGAGTGTGTGAGGCAGTGTTGGAGATGTCTGAGGTTATCAGGTTAAAGGTTGTGTTTTGATCTTCAACTTCAAAGATTTTAGACTCCAGCTGCCTGGAAAACACAGCTGAGGAAAGAGAATAATCAACACACGCACTCTGTTCTGAACATGGTCTATCTGTCTTTTGTCCAAACAGATTGAACAGGGCCCCTGTCAGTTCTGATTGTCAGGGAAGGCTCTCCATATTAGCTCTACAGACATTGGTACAGATTATTAAAGCTACCAGAGTCCAGCGATCATCATTGAGGGTGACAGGGTTTTCTTTTTTAGATCTTCAGAGGGAATCAAGTATTTAATTTCTACTGGAGGTAAAAAAAAAAAACCCTGTAACTCCTGAAGAGTAACAGACAGTAGAAAAAGGAAGGGGTGTTTTATATGTGACATAAAATATAGTAATAATATGACAAATGGAAGAATAGCAGCTTAACTGTTAGTATTTAACAGTCTTTTAAAGATTATATAAAGGAAAAAATCCAGGAAGCTGTGTTCCCCTGTTAACCTGACTTGGGTTTCCTTTACAATGACACAATGAAATATCTACCTTATTGTTTTTGGAATTTCAAACAATTAAAGAGGAAAATGTGCAAAAGGCTGAATTCAGTAAAAAAGTTCTGTTCCTTAAGGGGTTCTTACAGTATAAATGTGGGTCAACAAAACAATTAAAGTCAGTACAATTAAACAGCACCACAAACTATATCTACATCCATTGTGGCCTCACTGTACAGCTGAATAAACACTTCTCTGAAACAGATTCAACAAAACCTTTCATGAAGTGTGGATCTATTGCAGGGCTGCTAAATAGACTGCAATAGATTTAGCTGTGTGTACTCTACCCAATAAACTTTCAACTCTTTTCCGTACATTAGCATTTTTTGGCTGAAACAATACATTTCCTGTAGACATGTAACATTAAAAGTGTTACAGCAGCTCAGAGAAAACCCTTTGCTTTGTTCCGTGGCAAGATTTTAATGTGAAACACAGGCTGTGTTGAAATCTGACAATTTACTATGGGTTGAAAAAATTTATTTTGTATCAGCAGTCCATTTCTTTTCTACAGCTTCACTTAGGTTTGTGTACATTGTGTTCTTTGTGAATTCGTAAATCAAAATTCCGTTAATGTAGCATAAGAAATAATTAAATGAGGAATAATGTATGGAATATAAACTCTCATAAGGACAACTTAACATTTTTGCTCCTTAACGTCAGCGTTTTAACCAGAGTTCCTGTTGTTGGAGAATGTGGTTCACCACTTCTCTTACCCCTGCATCCTGGACCTGAAGATGGGCACCAGACAGCACGGCGATGACGCATCTGAGGAGAAGGCGGCCAGACAGATGAAGAAATGTGAACTGAGCACTTCAGCAACACTGGGAGTCAGAGTGTGTGGCATGCAGGTAAAATGATGACTCCTGCTGAATACCACAGAGTTTCAGTCTCTGATGGCTCAGCATGATTCGTCTTCTTTTCCCATCAAGTTTTATATGTACACTGGCAAAGCCGCTGGTGTCCAGCATTCATATACCCACCAAGAATTAAGAGGCAGTCAGCAGCCGTCCCACTCTACCAGCAAACATGATGATTGCCTGATTCCTAATGTATTTTTAGAAAAATGTCCACCCACTTCTTAAAAATAATTGTTGCGTTGATCTGGATTCTTCTCCTCTGATTCTAACTAGATTTTATTTTGGAAATCCTCTCTGCAGGTGTACCAGCTCAGCACCGGTCACTACCTGTGCAGGAACAAGTACTACGGCCGTGGGCTGTCAATCGAAGGCTTCCGCCAGGCCCTCCACCAGTACCTGCACAATGGAAAGGGCCTGAGGCAGGACCTTTTCGAGCCAATCCTGAATAAGCTTCGCAGCCTGAAGGCGGTGCTGGAGAAGCAGGCGTCCTATCGTTTCTACTCATCTTCACTTCTTATCATCTATGAGGGAAAGGTGATGAAAACACAGAAGATATATAACTTATATGCTAATGCTACTTTATTCTTCAGTGAACACCTGTCAGATGATTTAATTTGATCATTTTCTGTATTTATAGCTCAGAACTTTCATAATAGATGTGACAGATGAAGCTTAAATCAAGTTAAAGTCGTGTTAAAACAGTAATATCTGTTCTAAGTTTGTCACATTACAGGAGAATGTGTTATAAGCCACCCTCAAATTTGAATGATTAATAAACCCATAGGTTTCAAAAAGGACTCGCCTTTTCTGTAATGAGCCTGCAAACAACTGCTACTCATGGGAAGGTGTGTTCTTTAAAGGCTGTGACAAAACTAATTACTGTATAAACAACATAATAATGAAAGAAAAAAAAACTACTGTACTAGTCTTAGCACAACATGCTGTTGAAAAAAGCTTTTAGTTATTAGTGATGTAGAACTCTCAATAGGTTTTTAAATGATCTGGATTCATTTTAGTGCTGTCAGTGCATCTTGAAGTTTCCTTACTGAACTGGCCAAAAAGCCCTGACCACAGAAATAAGGAAAAAACTGTTTAACGGTCTAGCCGATTATTCAGTACTACATAACTCAGACTTTTCACATGTCTAAAGACGTGGAACCCAAAAAAATAAACTGTAGCCAAAGTTGGAACATTGCAAAGTACACAAATGCAGAAGGAAGCTAAAGAATAAGGTGATGTATGCAACAAGAGCTCTGCAGCTCCCAGCTCACTCTTAGTATTCAAATCCATAGCATTTTGGATTGCGTCTGATCATCCTTAGCTCTGTTTCAGGGCAGGTTGGACTGTTCTCAGATCTTCCACAAATCAGGTCTGATTTCTAAAAAGTAATGCATTTATTGTGATTTTACACAATTCCTGAACAAACTTGTTTCAAACTGGTATTGAAGATCTGCTCTGCTGGTTACAAAGATGAAAACCATCTTCTCAGGCTTTGTGCTGATGTTCTGTCCAGTTACCACCTTTCAGTTTTGTGTCTGTCTGTGTCTTGTAGGAACCTGAGGGCCCTTCAGGCCTCAGCTCTGGGCAGCATGCAGCATGGCAACAGACGACTCCTGTGGTCACTGCTGAGCCGCACTGTGGCCCCGCTCCTGTGGCCCCCAATGCTCCCTGTGAAACGGACATAAGCCAGAACCCAGACATGGGGTCACTGTCCTCTCAGGGACCTGGACTGATGGCTCCGCCGCCCCTCTGCCCTTATCCTCCCTCACAGGCCCCAGCCGCCAAATCAGACTGCTACTCCTTCCTCCCTCCTCCCCCCGCACCTCACCCGCAGCCAGACTCCTCGTCTCCTATTCCCAATTTAATTTCCTTCCCGTCTCCTCCCGCGCCCCAGCAACCGCCCTTGGTGGACGTTCGTATGATCGACTTTGCCCACTCTACCTTTAAGGGGTTCCGCGGCGATACAGCGGTGCACGATGGCCCAGATCGAGGCTACGTGTTCGGGCTGGAGAACCTGGTCCAGATCCTTGAGAGCCTGCGGGACGACAACCTGCCGTAGCTCTGAGCACACACAGAGCTTGTTATAGGTTAGTTCAGGTCGTACAGTCAGTACAGACTCGGCTGTAAATATGGAACTGGGTTCTCCAGGACGTCACCATGGCAACATGCGGATCCTACAGTCGGGTAGTTACTATAGCAACAGCAAGGAGGCGGGACAGCGAAGCTGAAATGTCTGCAACTTGGATCTGATATGGAGACCCTCTGTGTTGGAGGCTCTGCAAGGCATACAGAGTTTGTACTTCTATATTTGTGAGGACCCTCATTAATATAATGTCATCTCTAGTCACTAGCCTCAACTGTAAGACTTCTACCCCTCACCATGTAGCCCTGCTCCGGTCCAAAATATGTCTGAAGCTCCATTTGGACAAGATTAAGATTACAGTGGAAGGAGGAGAATAAAATAATTACTGTAACTCATTGTTAAGATTTTAGAGTTTTTAAAAGACATGGATCTGTAATAATCTACTAATCAGCCCATTGGATCAGATTTTGGGGGTTTGGGGTTTCCAGGTTCCAACAACTATTCTTAAGTTCAAACTTAGCCCAGTTTTATTGTTTAGTATGTGGAGTAAAACTAGTCCTTACATGGTGTAACTGTTCAAAATGTCCAAAACTTAACTTGGTCCTCACAAAGATAGATAAACAAGACTGCACACACACACACACACATCCTGGGAACCGTTTTCTTTGTTTGACAGCATCATTGGACAGAGCAATCAGCTGGATCCCAGGGACCACCACTGAAGTTCACCCCGTGACTCACCTTCACTCCTCTTTCAAACCAAACCTGGACAGGTGAACGGACTCTCGTAGCGTTGACTTAAAAACGCTCTCAGAAACAGAACCAAGCATCTGCTAAAGCAATAGATGGTGATGAAAGACTCCGGCAGTGCAGAGGGCAGCGTTGCCCACAGGGATAATGGTGATAAAGTGATAAACAGAGATTTCCACAGTAGAAGTAGGTATAAGGACGGAAAAATAGGTTATTTTTAAAACGTTACATGTCTGTTTTGGGGGTTACTTCAGAAATGTTCTTAGTCGGTGTTCTGTAAAATCATCCTCTGGGTTATCATGTAATATCAAGAGTATATGTGTCAGTTTGCCAACTCTGATCTGGTGATATTTTATGTTTTTTAGCATCTTGTCCACGAATCCAATGAAAAACCCAATTTTTCCTACTAATTAATAGAGCCTGATGTATCTTATTCCCCTGTGCCATAGATCTCCATTGTCCATGAATGAGCCACTCTGTTGCACTAGGTGGCCTGTTCCCTCATTACTCAAAACATACTGTAGTTTGTTTTCACTCAGTCCCACACACACAGCGTCCTGCTGCTTCAGATGCTCAGTAGAGCAGCAAATGTTTATTACTACGCTGCTGAATATAGTCCCCAGTTTTCTCCAGTTCGCTCAGTGCCCAGAGTGAATCTGTAAGATTTAATACATATAAAACTATTTAAAGACAATCAGAAGTGAAATCACTGGCTGGACTCTGTCTCCGTGTGTTCATCTAGTAGCTGCTCTGGGGAGTCACAAGGTTAAAAGTGTTAAAATATCCATTTTTTAAAATGCTTTAAAAGCTTCACCAAAGTTGTTTTTTCCAAGATAACACACTTCACAACGACTTCTAACTGAAACTTAATGGTCACGTTGTTTTTTAGTGTCACAAATGAACTGTCTTAACCTTTATGCCGCGATGAGACGCAAAGTCCTGCAAATGCTCAGAAAACAGTCAAAGTGTATTGAGATACTCACAAACACGTTGTGTACTCTTTTCATGAGGTTTGTTGACAGTAACAAACATATAGACTTAAATAAGCCTTCTTCTTTTGATGAGGACTGGGTGATGTGGTTAAATAATAATAACATTTAATAACAATATGTTTCTGATATATGTCACATACATATATATATATATATATATATGTATGTATGTGTGCTTTAAATCGAATAATTTGCTCAGAATCTTTAAGTTCACCTGATGCTACTAAATCTGGAATTTGACAAATACAGTAATAATGTAGTTATTACCCAGCCCTGCCTCAGATGTGTCAAATAAATATACAAATCATCATCCTGTCGGTATAGTTGGCCTCAGTGTCTCTTCTGAAGATGTCACCGTTTATCCGATTACATCAGCTAATCACAGGGAGTTTCAGAGACCAGCCGTGATGCAGCACCATCCCCTGCTGGACAGCAACAGAAACCACCCCATGAGCTGGAATAAGAGAGAGCATATATGAATATTTTATTTTTGGTTTATTGAGGTAGTAATTTATTTTTTTATTGCACCTTTGCCCCCATGTAAATGTAAATGGATTATGTCTCTCCTCCAACTGTATAAAATGTGTAAAACAAATTAACTGCATCAGAGACACAGTGTGTGAAATATCAGGAGAATGAGCAGTATTATTTAAGCTAACTCAAGACTGTTGGATTTGCTGCTGACTCAGCTTCGATTGGGTGATAACGCAGAAAACCAGGTAGCGTTTCATGCAGAAGCTGCTGCAGCAACTCCAGACTTGAGTCAACACCTCTGCCTGCTGTGGAGTTGTTGCTCTGCTGGGAAGCTTTTCTGAATGTGTGTATGTGTATGTTAGCGCAGACGCCATCTTTATCTTTTGTTTGTATTTCACTTCACGTTTAAGGACTTGGTAAGGAACTGCATGCATATTACGTCCTCCTGTTTGAGTCCGTTTTCAGCACAGTGTCAAAAACATTCTTGTTACAGTCGTCACAGAGACTAAAGCAGCAGCAATGGTCCTGTGAGATATTTATTCATGGACATTAGCCTCAATGATTGTTCAGAGTTATTTAGCAGCATTTTCTGCATCCGACATCGTCCTTACTGTTTGTTAGAACAGTGGAAGGAAATGAGATTAAATATTTCCAGAAGCTTTTGGGCTCGTGTTGTAATTAATGACAAGGCTGATGCATTCAGTCCCATCTGACAGGTGGAGAGGGTTGAAAAGAGTCATATGGAAATGGTTTATGTACAGATTCAAGGAGAGAACAGCTTGATTTCTGAGGGTTTCATTTGAAAAATCACCCAACGTTAATTTAAATGTCCCCTTTATTTAGTATTGTAGCTACTTTATTTTAAACTTCCATGTGCTGTAAACACAATTTTATAGGTGAAAAAGATGATTTTACCTTTTAATCCAAATACATGATGAGTTGATTCTATTTTTGTACAAGGAACAAAGGACACAAAGACATAATGCAGTAAAATCTCTGAAATTTCCCTCTGTAATTGTAGTGGAGTAAATATAATAAATACTCAAGTACCTTGAAACTGTAAACCAAATACTTGAATATGTGTACTAGCTGTCACCCTAAACCTACTGGTTGTTTCTAGTCACTGGTAGATAAGTGTGTACTTAAAGTACTGGATTGTACGGAAGTCCACTGCTGCCAGTATAAAAAAAGAAAAAGAATTTGTCATGATAAAAAACTAGTGCCAATGGTAAGTCAAAGTTAGTACAAATTCTCACTTAAAAATCTAAACTATGAGAGAAAACTTCAAATTTTTCAAACTTCAAACTTTTTATTTCATAATTTAGAAGAAAAAATACAATCCAATACAGAAAGCATTGTTTAATTATGATTTTGTTCATTTCACAGATTATTTTTTAGGGTGTCATGAACCAACAACAATCACATAACAAATAAAACCAAGAAAATAAAATAATGACAAACGTGAGCTGAAAAAAACAGTATGTATAAACTAATGCACATTTCTGTTATAACAATAATATAATTATAATATATTTAAATGGAAATTCCCTTTTAAAATAAAATGTTTGGTTCACAATAGATTGTATCTCCTTTCTCTACTTAAAGATACTTAAGACAGTTCAGTACATTTTGTAAATAAAATACAATAAATTAAAAAACAAAACATCAAATGTATTTAGGTTTCTATGTTGTGTGAAGACAGTAAATAAATTTAAAAGGTATCTGTGACTTTCAGAGTTGTGTCCTCTGCCAGCCGTCCAGGTCGTACTCCTGGTACAGGATGAAGTTCTTCAGTTTACCCGGTAACGGCAGGAAGCTCATGAAGACGGGTGAACGGAGACGAAGTCGACCGAGACAACGACGGATACGCAGACGACAGAGATGCTGCAGGCTGCGAACATTTTCTGGAGAGGAGGAAGAAACGTACAGATTAAGAAAAACAAAAAGCACTAATGGTTTCTCTCAGTGTGCCTCTGTCCTCACTGTTAATGATGTAATTCACCTTGCAGCCTGCAGATGTCCGGCCACTGCTGCTGTTCCATCACAGCCGCCTTCAGCTTGGAGCACAAGGTCACATGATCTACGTAGTCCAGCAGGATGCGAACAACGTGACCCGAGAGGTGTCTCAGCCAGGTTACAGTGATCACCTCGCAGAACTGCACTGACACACAGATAGGCTCAATCAATAAGTCTATTAAAGTCCATTTCTGTCACTACAAGAAAACATGAAGAAAAGTTGGTTATGATTAAAGAAAGCAACAATAAATATAATTTATAAGATAAAAAGTAAAAAATGTTTTAGCTACAAATCCTTTGTAATCGCATAAAAGATGTTTTATCTCGTAATTTCAACCAAAAATAATTTTTTTCTTAGTATTTCAACTAAATGCAAAAAAAATAATCTCATTATTTTATCACTATTTTTTTGGTACACACTATTTTTTTAAGTGTGTACCAAACGTTTCTTCTTATGTTTTTTTTATTGGCAACAATTGTCTTCCATATATCATCCTTATATCCCAAATTGATGTGGTTACCAGGGCTAAAACAAAAACTAATCCAAAAACTGTTCATTTTCACATACAACGAAAAGAAAATGTATCTAAAGAAAATGGTAAATAGGCCGTATTAATAATAATAATAATAATAATAATAATATTAATAATAATAATAATAATAATAATCTGGGGTTTTTATTTTTTATTCTGGAGCTGTACTTAAACAGATCATCATCTGGCCTTCTATCTGAAATGGTTGCCTTTAGCTCCCTTCCTCACTGCTGGTGGGCTGAGCTATGGTGGAAACACACAGTGACTGAGAACCACCCAGTTCTTCCACTTCATATACACTAATCTAATATTTTGTTGGACCGTCTTTAGCTTTGATTACGGCACACATTAACCGTATCGATAAGCTTCTGCAATGTCACTACATTTATTCCCATCCAGAGATTAATTCATTTTATTAAGATGAAAGGCTTGTACAGTAGGCACTAGGCATGATGGGTAGATCACTTCACCTTCACCCATCACTCTGGAACAGGGTAAATCTGGACTCATCAGACTACGTGACCTTCTTCCATTGGACAGTTCTTAACCCAGTTTTAGTAGTTTCATCAGTCTCCTTAGATGTTTCCTTTGCTTCATTCATGCCAATAATTTGACCTTTCCGAAACAGTTACCATTTTATTACCATAGTGTCTTTAATCACAGTGGAGCTCCATCCTTCGTAATCTTCAGGGATGTGAGAACCGTTGCCATAGGGACAGTCAAAGCAGCGCTCTACATCGTAACCATAGTTACACAGCATCCTGAGAACCACCTAACACACACCGCCCAGATGAAATAATAAAAGTTAGATTATAAAAGTGACTCCTGTGCTTTAACGTGAGGTTTTCTGGATTATAACAGTTTACCTCGTCTTTGAGAGCGTACTGCAGAGCAGAGGGGAAGTGTGTTGTGTTTATTCTGCAGTAATAGTTGACGTTGGCTCCATACCTCAGCAACAGGTTGATCAACTCATAATTGCCAAGACGTAGAGCAACCTAAAAGACACATTCACTGGATGAACAACAGGGCTCTAACTTTCTCCCTCTATAACATCAATGGTGTTAGTTCTTTATGAAGAGTATTAATCAGCCCAGTACTTCTGTGCAGCAACTCCTACTTGATTTTATTATCCTGAAGGAAAACTGAGTTGGAGACACAGTATAAAATTAAAAGTATCCACTACAATGTAAGTTTTTACCTTTTGTTATGTACAGCAATCAATGAAGGTCAATTAAATTTGACTTTTTTTTTACACTGAACGTGTCAAAGTAAAAAACAGGTCTCCTCAAATATTAAAAACTAAAACTTAAAAACTAAACTAAAGTTAAACTATACAACTGAAAATAAGTGATTACAGACTCTCTTTAATCATGTCAGGTCATTAGTTAAATAGCGAGCGCCTGAGTGTTGTGCATATGTTTTTGTGTTTTAGTATAAATACACCTGTATCTCGTAGGTCATGTTACTGGTAAATCTGTATCAGTGTGGTAAACCTACACTATTAAGACCCTTCAACCATCTCCGCAAAATAGATACTTAAAAGCACAAGTCCATCCTCGTCTGAGATAAGATCTTCTAGTTTTTGGTTGATTCAACACACCTGACCAGGTAATCAGTAGTGGGTATGGCAGGAATAGTTGGAAAAAACAAACAGAGCAGTGATCTTTAAGGACCAGGATTTGGAAACCCTGCTGTTGATACCTGCAGACATTTGACTGGGTCTTGGTTGGCCATGGCTCCAGCCTCCAGCAGCAGTTTTGCTGACGGCACGTCGCTGTTGGAGACAGCAAAGAAAAGTGCTGACTTCCTCTCGTCGTCGTAGTTGCGGCGAACCCACGGATCGAGCATGTAATTGGGGTCATAACCTGCATCCAGTAAGACCTGATGGGAGCAGAGAAAGGGAGTTTTCTTTTAGTTTTTTTCATGCTCAACATCTGGCCCACAACACCATAATTTAACAACACATATATATATAAACACAAAGACAAACAATTATTACAAAATTAATTTTCTACAAATTGTCACTTGTAGATAAGAAGAATGATCAAAGTGTTTTTCATTTCTCCTCCACAATAACAAGCTGCCCAGGACGAGAGGCAGCCCCAAATCATGATGCTGCTACCACCACTGGCACAATGTTGTCATGATGGTTTATGGTTTTGTTTGTACATTTTAGACCAATTTGTGCAGAAAAATAAATTAATAGCAAATTGTTCACTTACTTTTTCTTGCCACTATATGCTATTAGTGACAGGTGAGGTGAAGCGATTCCTACTGCTGTTCCACAGGAAGTTACTACCAAACTACTGAATACACTCTGTAATGTACTCTACATTAATCTGTCATAGAAACCGAATGGTCTAGAGACAGCAGCAAATAAACACACACACACACCTTGATGCAGTGTGTGTGTCCTCCTGCAGCTGCAGAGTGTAGAGGACTCATCCCGCTTTTGTTTACCTCATGCATAGAAGTTACTGGAATCAGCAGCTTCAAAGCTCTGAGCAACACACACAGACACAAATACACATGATCTGATGACGACAACACATACATTTACTGCTATACTGTAAGTAACAAAGTCTTCTGCTGATATAATGTGGGACACTTCAGAACAATGGATCTTACAGTTCCCATAATGCAACTTGTGCATTAGTTACTGTATATAATCTCTGCCTGGTAAAAGACCAAACTGATGCTGTTTTTAATTACTTTGCATCTACTAACAATTATAAAGAAAGTAATAAATAATAATAATGATAAAATAATGTTTACTGCAGGTGTCCTCTGTGTGCCACGCGGTGGATTGGCATTTGTGCTGCATGTTTTTTGACGTTGGCATCAGCGCCGTACTCCAGCAGCAGGCTGATGATGGCTGGATCTCCGGATGCAGACGCCTCGTGCAAGATGGAAGCCTCGTCCTGCGCCTGGGACAGGACGTTCGCCCCTGCAGAACACACAACATGAGTTGTAATCCTGATAGCACACTGAACACTGCTCCACATTAGGTTAATAGTGGAGAGAACGGTACACATACAGTACACATTTTTGAAGATACCAATTTGATTTAATCTATTCAGCCTATTTATTTTATTTTAAAAGTGAGTGACCTCCTTTTCCCTCGCTCACCTCTCTTCAGTAGAATCTCCACTACCTCCAGGTGTCCTGCCTGAGCAGCGAGTGCCAGTGGAGTGAGGCCATAGTGGCTGCAGGGATCTACCCGGGCTCCAGCATCCAGCAGGAGACTCACCAGAGCTGCTTTGCCCAGCTGTGAGGCCTCATGGAGGGGCCGGCGGCCATTGCAGCCCTCCTGGTTCACCCTGGACCCCTGTATGAGCAGCAGCCTCACCAAGTCAGTGTGGTCTGAACGGATCGCTGCAGAGGAACAGAGACGATACAGGCGCTGGAGAAAGTATTCAGACCCTTTCACTTTCCTACACGATATTGTGCTGTAGACTTTAAATTGACAAAAATACATTTTCTTCCATCAGTCCAGAGTTAAAAACCCATAATGATAAAGGGAAAACATGTTTTTGGAAACAAGACCAAACCTGTTTGCTTCAGTTTTCGTTAGGATGTGTCTATAACCTAGTTTGAGTCCAAGAAATGTTTAGATCTGGTTTAGAAAGGCCCACACCTGTTTATGCATAAGGTTCCTTAATTCACACTGCATGTCAGGACAAAAACCAAGATGTAGAAGACAAAGAACTCTCTGCTGACCTCCACATTAGATCAGGAGAAGGGTATAAAAGTATTTCTAAAGCGCTGAGTGTTCCCAGGTGCACAGTGGCCTTAATAATTGTAGTTCCTGGAACCACCAGGAACTAGACTTGACTGTTTGACCACACTGAGTGACTAGACAAGAAGGACACTTCATGTCTGTCCTGATCCAGGTGGGAGAAAGTTCTGCCAAAAAGGATTCTACAAAGTACTGAATAAAGGGTTAGAATAAAATACGTGCTGCTACTTAATTAATTAATAATTAAATGTTGGGAACAGATTGAAGCATAAAAAATTCCTGAAACTGCTTAAGGCAGCCAAATGTTCTGCGTACCTACAAGCAGTGGAGAGTCCTGGTTGTGGTCCTGGCTGTCCGGCTCGGCTCCACGTTTGAGGAAGAAAGTGACGTTTTCTATCAGACCCCGTTCTACAGCCAGGAAGAGAGGAGTCTGACCACAGAGAGTACGGCACTCCAGAGAGTCCGGGCCTGAAGCTGGAGGACGGGACACTCGGTTCTGATTTGTCACATGTAGAACTGAACAGAATCAGTGTAAAGCAGACACAAACCTTTGTACGTGAGCTCCAGGATGTTGTGGTTGGTCTGAGCTGCTGCTTCGTGCAGAGGAATCCAACCTCTGCTGTCTGTCTGTAAAAACCTGTCTCTCTGTCTGAAACACAGGTTCTTCAAGAGCTTCTCATCACCTGGAGGAATGACAGACGATGCTATGGTACGTGGTTGTATTTGATTTGTACACAAATGTGTTTACTTTTCTTTGATTATTTGTTATACACTTAATAATATTAACTAATCATTGAGCTCTGCTGGTCGGTAACTTAGTAAACACAGCTGCTACTTACATAATAAATATCCAGTAACTGTTTCATAGTTAAAAACAAATTTCAACTAATTAGAGCTAAAGAAGTGGTAAATGTTATAAATACAAGTTTAATTAAATGACAGCATATGAAATAGGTTTCAATATAGTTTCATGGACATTTGTGCAACATTAATACAAATATACAATTTGACACCAAAAACATTTAATGTTTGACTGAAAATAAAGATGGAAATGTCATTACTTAATACTCATAATACTCATTATTAAGTTTGGTGAATATTTGGGTGAAATATAATTTCACATTAATTGGATGCAATTTCAGTAATTATCTTTCACTGTAACCAACATTAAATCTATAAAGTAAATCATAGGAAAGATGTAACTGAAAAAAAAGTCTCATGTCCTCCTCTGTCACCTTGTCTTATAGCGGTGAAGATCGTGTTCTTGTTTGCACAATCAGATCCAGAGCTGTGAGAGGAGACACTGAAAAAACAACAAACTGAAGTCATCAGAACTGATCAAGGTAAAATTACCGTAATAAAAAATGAAAGTTTTCTTTTCAAAGCTGTAAAAAATCATATTTAAACTAAATAGTTTTTGAATATTAACTTCAACAACAAGAAGAACAAAGCCAACAGGTCTTTTGACCACACCAACCTCCTGCTGTCTCGTACTGTGGGGTCTTTGTGAGTTTCTGTCTTCTGTTTGTTGTTCTCCAGCAAACTCTGCTCAATCATGTACTGAAAGTCTGCATCTTCTTCATCATCACAATCCTGAATCCCAAAGCACTGAACCTCCATGTTGTCCACAATAAGGGTCCCAGCCCTGTTCAAAATGGGAAAAGTGATCAAACTGGATGTTCCAGCAGTGCATCATCTGTCCTACATGGTTATAAATATGTAGATTATAGTATAATTAGATTTAAATACTGTACAACTGCTTGAAGAAAGTGTCCACCAGGAGTCTGTGGAGTTTTAATCCATCTGTCACTCACAGACTGTCTCATTTGATTGTGCCCTTGACCTAGTGTGTAATTGCGAAACCTCTGGTTTGGTTCCAGCTGGTGACCTTAGAGTCATTTGATCTATGTCTACTGTCAAATGAAACGAATCTTCTTGATCTTTCTAAGTTTATATTCGGCTGTTTCCATTTATTTTTATTTGTTATCTTCTTCCTGTAAAACATTTTCTTTTATCCAAAGTGACTTACAAGTGAGGTATAAAACATGCAAAATATATACGTGAAGTAGAAAAACATTAAAGTGCTAATGGGAGAAATGTTCAAGTTACAGGAGATGCAAGTGCAAGACAAGATTTATTTTATTTAAGAAAGAGTTGTAGTTTAAGAAAGTTTGACTTGATTTGAACTAAGAAATAATAACTAAGAAAATATGTTGGTACAGTCCTCAGTGAACTAAAAGGTGACATTAGTAGAGGTCAAGAAGGGAAGTGAGTGATTAATGTGACAGGACACAAGTTCACATCCTGTTGACTGTTCTTAATATTAAACAATAACTATTTAATAACTAAACTGTACTTGAAATCCACAAAAGCACACAAACACTTCAATAAGCAAAAATAATTATATTTAAGAAGTTGATATACAAATTGTAAAAACTGAGAATAATAACTCATCTAAAGTTTCTGTGCTGGGAGATGGGTTTCTATTTTTTTTCTCCTTGTGGTTTTGTTTTGTGTTCTTGTTTTGATTCCCTCTACTCGCCTGTGGAGCTCCTGCAGATTAAAATAGCATGTGTTGTAGCAGTAGGTGTCTCTGACCTGTGACGGAAACCAGAGCTGTAGAACCCCACAGGTTCCATCAACACACGGTGTTTAAACAGCAGAGGCTGCAAATCCAAAGGTGACTTACCTGCAAGATTGACTCACCTGGAACTCACCTGTCTCAGAAAGGTTTCCTAATATTGCTGCAGGACAGAGTGATGGTTCACGTATAGCTGTTGTTGATGTTTCAGCTTTAGGCTGCACGGCTCTGGCTGTGCGGACAGGATCGGACTCCTGTTGCTATATTTACCCCTCCTGTTTTATGCAGTGAAGTCAACAGTGACACTGCACGTTGGACTGTCGCCTGATTCGGGTGCTGGGAGGTGAAAACTGAAGGATGGCCCCTCACGACCTCACACCTGACTTTTTACTGTCTGTATCTTGTTCTTTACCATTCTCATTAAACAGAGCCAGAGATGGGAGAAGTACAAACTCCAGTTAAAGTTCTCCACTGTAAGTAGTAGATACAAGAACTCCACTAAGAATGAGTTAAAAAATGAAATAATTTTAATTTAAACGAAGAAAAATATTTCACATTAGTGATGTGAACAAACTTTAAAATCATGTCTTTATGTATTTAAATTACTAATGCATTTAACTATGTTGTGTCACCAATGGGATAAACTGTAATTAGATGGTCAATAAAGTAGTAGTAGAGTATTTCACTCTTAAGTAACAGTTAAAGTGATAAAGAGACCAGTATTGTGGTTTCCAGTTAAGGTAGTTAAACAAAACTACATCTAGAAATATGCATCTTCAAGAACCGGGAACCTTAATAAAGTCTTAAAAGTATGCGATGGTGAACAAACTCCCCTTTTAAAATGTATTTTTGGTACAGATTCTCCAGAATCAGACTTGTGGGTCAGTTACTTGTTTTTAGTCAGTTTAAAGTTTGATGGAAACCCACTTCTATAAATAAAACTCAGTACTGTTAAGCACTAGTACACTCGTCCTTGTTTATCACCCAAACAAGGATATTATTTCATGTCCCAACCAAACAAAACTTGGCTGCTGAGGTTCAGACTGTTTTGAACGCTCCCAGATGTATTAATTGCAGTCATCACGTTAGTCTGAAAGGCCTTATTAAAATTAAAACTCTGTCATGTGCATGAGATGCACAATTTTGGAAATGTGCTAAAAGTTCACAGATGACGTGGAGCTGGAAACAATCTTTCTAAAATTTGAGAAAATGTTCAATGAAAACACAAAACAACCAGACTGTAATTAAATGTGTTTATTTTATTATTTTGCCTCGACTGTTTATGACCTTGGTCTCTCCTTCTTGCCTTTGTAGAGAGCCAGCAGGGACACGTTGGCCACCTTCACCACCTTGAAACGAACACCAGGAATGTCACCCACGGCGTGACCTTTACGTCCAAAACCTGCCACCAGAACCTCGTCGTTCTCCTAAAGGATGCAGACAGTGAAAACAAATTCCGTCAAGCTGAAGTAATAATTTATGTCTCACATGTTTTATAGCTACGTTTAACATTTAGGACACTTTAATGAAGCGGGTTTATAAATAACTGCAGAATGGTTTCAGTTAACAAAGTCTATCTATAACACCACAATTCATTCATACTTCAGATTCAGCTTCTCAGACTGATCAGGATCAGGTCCCACCACATAAATTTTGACTTTTTTTTTCTGCTGGAGACTCTTTAAACATCCTCCATGTCACCGGTTGTTAATCATGCACACAGTGAAGGAATTTACCTCGATGAAGTTGAGGCAACCGTCATTAGGGACGAAGGCGGTGATTTTCTTGCCGTTCTTGATGAGCTGAACTCTCACACACTTCCTGATAGCAGAGTTGGGCTGCTTAGCCTCCACACCTCTGCAGAAGGGAAACAACAGTCTTTAACAAAACTGAACTTAGCTTAGTTTCCTAAGGCAAATGTCAAAGGACATAGACAACTGATGCAAGTACAACATGTAGTGTTTCATATCGACCCAGTGGTAACTTTATACACCTGTGTGAACTCTAATCCAATGACATAAAGCTGCTATGAATACAGCAACATCTGAAAAACTCCAACCACTACAACACTTTCAATGACATCAACACACTAAATTTCTAACATTGTGACTAAAAAAAAACAAACAAACAAACAAACAAAAAACCATTATGAACTTTTTAAAGGTAAGATTTATGGAAAACTATCTATTCACCTGGACAAGTGTACCTAATAAAGTGGCCAGAGTGTCATTGCTGTAATTGGCAGCGGTTTTCATTCAGTGTTTGATGACAACGTTAAATTAAAACTACAAGATCTAATAAAAGCATTTTGTGTCTACTCTGCTCTGCTATAATCTTCTATCTCTGCCCAGCACAGAAGTGTAAGCTTTGTTCAATTAAAAGCAAATATCTCGCTGTAGAATGAGTCTGCATCACAGGAGGCTTCAACAACATCTCTCCACACAGCTGTCAAGCAAAGCAGGTTAAACAAAGTTCTCTAGTTTTAACCTGCTTTAGTTTATATGAAACCAAAACTGTTAAGAAAATGGCAACAGTCTACATAAGTCATAAAAAACATACTTTACACTGCTTACAAATGGTTGGTGGGTTCTGTATGAGAGAATTGAACATTCTGATGTCTGTGGTTCAGCAGGTATCATTGTACTCACACTTTCTCAAGGACGATTCCTTTGGCGTGAGAGGCTCCTCCGAAGGGGTTAGCCTTGAGGGCAGTGCCCAGATGGGCCTTCTTGTACTGTTTATCGTGCCATTTCTGCTCACGACGGTGGTTACGGAGCTTCCTGGCGGTACGCAGACCACGACACTTTCCTGGAAAACACAGACCCACCAAAAATAAGCTTGGAGGCAGAGTGCAGTTTGTCATTCTATCACATCATGAAATTTAGTCAAGTCCTACATCTTTAAACTACACAACACCGCAACAGAACAAAGAAATAAACATGACTGTATGAGAATAAAAACTAACAGGTGCTTCACTCTGTGTTTTTACATTTCCACAGACTTTGAAAACATTTAACTGAAACACATCTGTGTAAACAGTGTTAAAACCTTAACAATTATCTAAAGGTTTAACTTTCAAACATTTTTGTAAAGCTCTGACTAGACCGCATTTAGAAATACGGAGCACAAGCGAATATCACAGTTCACACAAATCTTACAATGATTTCACATTACTAAACTGACAAAAAGGTAAAAAGCCCATAAAATAAATCCAGTAAAACTTAATTAAGACGCACTCAGTACAATGTGACGGCCTGTCAATGTATCCACATTTACTCTACCTGATTTTAGTCTAGTTAAATCACTACAATTTACAGTGTTTAGTTTTATAAATAATAAAGTCGGCCTTGTACTTTAGGACACATATCGCAGTGTTTCTCCTAAAAACACAGCATTTATGACAAACGTACCGATTCACATGAGCTTAGATTCACTGCGAGGCGCAAAAGCAAGGCTAACAAAACGTACTACCAATCATAATCTGAGACGTTACACACGATAATGAACATAAGTGCATTACGTTATCCAGGCATAATTAAATACTAGAAATACTGACTAACCTACAGCGGATTAAATTTATTATAAAAGGTAGATCCTGCTAAGCTAACTTTGCTAATGCTAACACGCCGCCTCTGTTTCAGACATGTTATGGCCGCTCCACGTTGCGGGTAAAAAGAACCATAAAACGGTGAGTTTTTACATCGACTGAGAAGTATTTGCAATGAAGTACACATCGAGAGTAGTTTATAAGGTATTCATATACAACATCGATGTGAAAAAACAGGGCAACCACCACAATAATTCACCATTTTAGATAAAGTTTAAGACGTACCCATGATTGCAGAAGCGAGCCTGGGATGGAAAGGAAAGACCCAGGATGCACCGCGGCAATCTGTACTCTGAGGACCCCGGGCGGGCGTGGCTACGGAATGTGCCTGACTGAAAATATTAAATTAATTTAAAATGCTTGGTTTCCTTGACCACAATAATTAAAATAAACAATATTAAGATTTTATGGATTTATTGCATTTTTGTTGTTGTACTTCATCATGTATGCACAATATATCTGAATTTAACATCTTAATAAAGATTGAAAAACGTGCTCTTCACAGTAAATCAGTGTTTAACTTGTTTATATGGTATATACTGCATTATTATCATATGGAGATATAAAGGTAATCCCATGAACATAATTTTATATTTTAGGTTTTTGGCATGTGTGACATTTTAATTTGATTATATAGCATTTTGTCATGATCAATTAAATATTTTATTAAAGTTATTTGTTTTAGATTTTCTCAGTATAGGATTCACAATAGGAGTTTTGATGCCACTACACTACTGCTGATGATAAAGGAGAACTCAAGTTTTACACAGGTGTTTTGTCAACTGTATTGAACCTGTCATGTTTAAATGTTTACCTAGGCCCGAATGGCCAGGTCAGTTACCTGACCTAAAGCCACCTGAGGATTTATTAAATTACTTTGTTTTTTCTAATGTTTTCTAATTATATTACATTTATTTCAACTGACCTGAAAATGGGAAAATATGTGAACAGTAAATGTCTTTAACCAGTGGGTGGGTCTCTCACGACCCCGTCTGTCTCTGCTCCATCCTAGTTGGTCGATTCACGAGTCTGTCAGGGGGCTTAAAGACAGTGGGCTGATTAAAGTAGATTATGAGGGGTAGAGACTGTGTGCTGGCATCACAGTCTGGTCACCACAGCGATGGCTTCACCGTGGAAACGCTGCTGCATCCTCCACCTCTCTCTCCTCCCCCTGCTTCTCCATCTGCAGTCGTCTACCGGCCTTCACCAACGACCTGCTGACAGGTAGGTGAAGAGACAAAGAGACAGAGATGTGAAGTAGTTTTAACTTCAATAATTGTTTTTTACTTCTCCTGACTATCTTAGCTTTCACTCTTGACACAGTCAGTTCAAAGATTACTGATGTGTTTCCATGTTACTGCAGTGTGTGTGTGAATGTGTGTGTGTCATTTGGGGACGGTACACGCTGAACATCCAACTAGAGCTGAAATGATTGATAAACTGATTAATCAACAAGGCAATTGAAATTTAATTGGCAACTATTCTCAAATTGAACAATTAAACAGTAAAATATAATTTTTTTTTGCATTATCCAGAATTATATTGTCATTGACAACATATTACTACTTTCTAAAAGCTGACCACTTCCACATGCAGCATGCAGTACCTATGTATAGCACTTGAGTAAATGTATTTAGTTACCAAGGACTACAGGATCTAATAACAAACCAGTATCCAAGTTAATGCCAATCCACAATTCACCATTTATCCAGTTCCTACAGACATTATGTTTTTATTGTCATTACCACGATTTTCTCATAACGTATCACAGTTTTACAGAATTGTTCAACGTCAGTGTCCCTGTCTGACATTTACGTTGGTATGAACTCTCATAAGATGATAATGTTGCTGTGTCTGCTCAGTGTGTAAATCGTTTTCAGTGTGGGACAAGGGGAAATGCTGCAAAAGCTCCTCTTGGCTGAGAGCCACCTCATCATTCATGATGTGTGTGTGTGTATGTGTGTGTGTGTGTGTGTGTGTGTGCGTGTGTGTGTGTGAGCTCATGATGGTATGATTATGTAATCCCACAATCCACAGTCCTTTGCTCTGACCCAGTACACAGATGAGCTAAATCTCTTTTTTGGCCTGAGAGTCTCAGAGAATCAGGGAGGATTTGGCAGCTCTATGTCTGTTGTTCCCAACAATGAAATAGAAATTTTATTATAAAATTCTGAAACACATTTTATTCTACATCTAAAGAGGTTTATTTACCCTCAGAGTCAGAACGTCCATAGACAGACATGCAGTGTGCACTGGGCTCATTTAGATTAGATTATCTGGGACCAGACAGCGCCGCAGCCCAACAAAGGAGAGCAGACACAACACAGACAAACATACTTAACTCCAAACTGGGAGAGACATAAACACTATTTTAAAATTGTTTATTAAAAATTCTGTTGGATTATGACTCCAAAATTACTGTACATGTAGTTTCCCCTAAGATACTAAGATGCCCATTCAGGGTATAAAAATTGACATTTGGAAGATTTTAAAATATAAATTTAAGACAAAATATGTTTTTAGTATACATTTATCTTAAAACAAATAATATTGTGTTGATAATAAATATAAATAAACATCCACACCACTTTAACGTAACACAGATTTACTCTGTTAAGGTTCACAATCAGATTGTTGTCAGTGGTTTTCACTCAGAGAGATTTGTAATCTGCACTAAAAGGCTGTGTAGCCACTTTCCCCTGTTTTAACGTTCACCCTAAATCTTCTGTGCTATGTAATATTATAATATATTAAAACTTATTGCAGAGTTGAAAGTTCATTGTGTGAAACAGAAAATCTCACCGGCAGATCTGAAAGCATTAATCTAACCTGTGATTTTTTTGTTCCAGGACGTACAGAACTGATGCTCAGATAGAAACATGTATGTTTGTATAGAAAGGGATCCGAGCTGCTGTTTGGTGTTAAGATGATGGTGATCAGACTCTTATTTTATTCTGGCTGTTATCTGGGTCAGAGTGGCTCCTCTCAGTAACAAGGACAGACTCAGTCGGTCTGGTGCAGCATGAGTGCAGCAAAGAACAGTGAGGCCATATCACTGTTAGACAATTAATGTCTTGTTGTTGGAAATATATTGACAACAGTATCAGAGTGATCAAATAAGTTGAACACCATTCAAACCCCAAACAATTCATATGTTTCACATAATACACTGTTCAACCATGAGAAGTGAAGCATTGAATGTGAGACTTTCTGAAAAAAACATGTAAAATTAAGAAATGTTTTTTTATGCCTTGAGAAAAACAAAAAACATTTTGAGTCAGTTAAATTAATTTATCAAATGGTTATAATAAAGTTTAAATTGGGTTGTTAGATTTTTTAAATATCCAGTCGTCCTCATATTTTAATTATTATAAAGTGAATTTGACCCTTTTCCTGCGGTGGAAACACTGTACAAAAAATATTATATAAAAAGCCACATATTGGTTGATAGAATTTGATTACAGAATAATTAATGTGAGATCTTAATAATTGATCTTTTAAACTGATACCTGATGTTACATACACGGTAATTTATTTAATTTAGATATAAATAATTAACAAAACAAAAAGTACAAATGTAAAATGAACACAAAATGATATATATTGTTTATTGATGCTTCTTTTCTTGTGTTTACAGTGCCCCTGTCTCTAAAGTCCAATGTAAGTATCCATCTGAAACCTGCACACTGCCTCCACCTTTCCCAACTTGTCACTTCCATATTGAAATTTAACTATAAATGATATATTATAGTGTAGAACTATTAATTAGGTAGAATGACTCATTTTATAATAATATTAATAATAATAAAAACAATAATAATAATATATTGTAACATGTAATTGTAAAATAAAATACTGTATAACATATTATTGCAACATAATTATTGCTGCGTGACTTTATTGTTGTCCTGGACAATTACTGCATGCATAAAACATAATCATCAATCCAGTAATTATCCAGTGGGAGGCTCTTACCTATTTGCTTAGTTAAATCCAGGCAGATATAGTATATAATAAAAAGCACAACATTTCCCCTGAAATTTATTAAAATCATAAAATGGAAATATTATACTTCCATGCAGTGCATAAATAAATGTACTTTCCACCACTGCATATAGCAGCACAAACTAAACGGCTGCTCAGCAACACCCACTGTTTGCAGGAAGTAAGACAAGAAATTTTACCTTTCTGTGAGAAGCCAAAAGTGACATGTAGTATATGAATGATTTTATGAAAAGGGAATTAACTCTGTTATTGATTCTCTCTGCAGATGAGGAGATGGCAAGGAGTGACGGAGGAATGAGGATAGACGGGAGTTTGGTTCCTGTAGACTCAATGTTCAATCAACTGCAGGTAAACTGTGAGTTGAGTTTACAGTCGCTGTGGAAAAATAATTTTATTATTTCAGATAATTTAAAGAGGAAAAGAAACAAGAAAGACAGAGAAGGAAGGAAGAAATGACTTAATGTATCTTATTTATTTTATTTTTATATGGATGTTCATTGAATGGGCTGAATTATTCAGGCGTTTCTCGTGAATAACATGTACACTCAGAAAACTACACCTCTCTCCTTGTGTATTCACAACATATAAACACACTACAGTGAAAATAAACAGCACCTGAAATGATATTTCACTCTCTGACTCTCATCTCGTCTCTCTGCAGGCTCCAGATGTGACCCGGAGGAAGTTACTGCAGACACCAGGAGCTGCAGTTCCCTTCCCTCCTCTCAAGGTGACTCAGTCTCCAGATGTCAACAGATACTGGAAAACATCAACTCATATTTTAATCAGTTCAAGTGGAATTTCTGTCGTCCCTTAGACATCATGCTCAAGAGAATAAGATGGACACACTAGACATAAACAAACTGTAATAAAAATCACTTACTTCACTTTTAGACTAAAGTATCATTTACGCAAACACAATCCACAGGTTGGGGTCTTGCAATGTATTAATAATTAATGTATTAATTTCAAATGACATTTATTAAAGTGTGCAAAAAATGAAGATATCTGAAAATGTTCAGAAGCTACTGGAGCTTTACTGTTCTCACCTGAGTCTGGAAATGATGCAGACTAAAAGTATTTCATGAAATTTCCGTTAGAAAATCATTAATTTAATTTAAAAAATATCCAGGTGTTGTCAAAGAGAATCTGTAATATTAATATCTATGCCAAACAGGTGCTGTCCAATGGGAAGCCTTGTGTCCTGTTCCAGGCCAGGAAGCTGTCGGTCCGCTATGAGAAGCAGAAGCAGCTGGACCTGACAGAACGAGCCTTCTCTCCTCAGATGCCTGTGGACACCAGCTACTCTGTCTGCCACCAGGACAAGGCAATGTATGCACACCTGTCCGTTGACCTGCACGACTGATGTACAAAAACCTTCAATAGCATCAGAAAACATGAACAATTTACGATTAGCTGCCAAATATTGGACAAACATGATGTTCTTCTGTTTGTCTATCGTCACCAGGCTCATAATGAGGTTCGGAGATGTGGATGATTTAAGAGGTCTGTCAATCAGGTAAAGAAAATAAAGAAATTCCTCTTTACTGAGAAAATGTTAAAGGAAAATGTTGTTTAACTTGAAATATACTTAACTCAGACGTTACATTTACAGCAGGGGAACTTAAAATCTTACAATGATTTATAGAGCTGCACTTTTAAAACTAAACCAGCATCTCTGTTATCTCCACCTGGAAACTGAAAAGATCATTTCACACCCAGAAAAAAGCTGACTGGATAAATTAAAAGTGGAAAGTTGATGTTGAAATAGCAAAAAAACTAAAATTTGGACTGACGTTCTCCTCTTGTCCCAGACTGCAGCTGTCCAACACCTTCTATGAGTCTTCAGGTGAGTGGTGGTTTTCGGTCGACAGTGTCTCTCTGCTTTACAACTCCTCCGAAGAGGCCGTGTTCAACGTCAGTGAAGTGTACGCTCCGGCCTCCTCCTCCTACCACTGCCTCCACGTCAGCAACCTGCAGCGTTTTAGCGCCTTGTTGCTGCCCAGCACGGAGCACGCCCACCGCTGGGCCGTCACCTTCACAGACTTCCAGGTACAAGCTTGTTCTACATGTATCATGTTGTTGTTGTACGTTTCAATGGCCAGCACCAAGTTCTGAAGGTTTATCAATATAAAACTGTATATTAACATACACTCACACAATAACCTGCATGCAGACATACAATAAACAATATATTCCTAAATGTATAGTAGTATATATATTAAAAAACACACTGTGCTCTCATGCATCTAACTACATGCTGTATAACTGTACTACTTTACCACCACCCATCATTTACTAATGTTTAATTCTTAATTATTTTTCTCTCTCTCTCTTTTTCCTCAGATCCAGGCGTTCAACATCACCTCTGGTAAGTTTTCTCCTGCGAGCAGCTGCACCACCTTCCTGACACCGGCCATCATGATGGGCCTCATCACTTCCCTCATCCTGCTGCTGGTCCTGGCCTACGCCCTGCACATGGTCATCCACCTCAAACACATTGAGCACGACGACGAACACAAATCCGACGTCTACTTCCCCCAAAACCCAGAACAGTGCTGTGTGGAAAATGTCACGGAGAAAAATATTCGATAGCTTACACAGATGCACCAAACCTCTGGTGTTGTGGTGCTTTCATCTTGGGATTTCATTTTTTAATAGATATTTATAGTGTTTTGTAATTTCCCTAACAAATTTAATAAAATCATAACTAAAAGACACCAAATTTGTAGCTGTTGGTATTTTTTATAGTTTATATATTTTACAGTAAAACACGTTTATAGATCCCCAGTCTTTTTAAGACTGTTTCACACCTTGTTTTACATATCTTTATGATTGTTCTTTGTTTCTTTCAGTGATAGAAGTACTCTGGTACTTTAGTAAAAGTACAATAATGTAGGAATATTCTAATTCAAAGACAGGTCCTGTTTTCCAATTCTTAGTAAAATTACAAAATCTGCTAACATAAAATGAACTAAAAGTACTAAAAATACTCATGATGCTAGTCCAGTTAAGATGTATTTATTTATAACATATGTTCATCACTTTTAAATAACTAAATAACTGTATATAAATACTACTGAGTAGTCTGTGACAGAACTGAACTATCAACTTTTCATCTTACTATTCTATAATAATACACTATAATTTATTGGTTGATAACATCTTGAAGAAGTAATCTGAAACAGCAAAGTAACAGCAAAAAACTGAAAGCGCTAACTGAGGGACCAATACCTCAAAACCGTTTTTTTTTTGTTTGTTTTTGTTTTGTTTGTTTATTTGTTTTTGTCTTTTATCAGAACAAACGGTGACCGCCACTGGGTGTAATGTTTGTTCTGTCCGCTGGGGGCAGTAATCCGTGTAGAGGCGCTCGAGCAACCAAAGAATCTAATAGACGAAGAAGACGTAGCTCCCTGCAGGAGTGTTGACAGCTAATGGGCTAATGTACCAACTACTACTAAAGCACTAAAGTTAGACGTTGTTATACGTAAAGTTGGGGTTTAATTTCTAAATCTCGTGTGTACTTTTATATGTTTATGTCATAGTAGTTTTATTTTCAAACCAGGCTGCTGGAGGCAGAATTAAACCCACCATTTAGACGGTTTTCTGCCTGTTAGCATAGTGGCTAACCGGTGGGACGAACCAGGTCGTGCACCGTTGACCGTCGTGTTGCTAGTTTTACGCCGCTGTCGCCGGAGACTTCATGTTTCACCATCTCTGCGCTGGTCTCACGCTGTCTCGCCGCTGCTTGTTGTCTTCCTCAACGAGGAGTTTGACGAGAGCCTGCCGGGTCCTCAGCAGGATGGAGCCGGCTGTGGTGAGGTGCCTCCCGGGGGAGCCCAAACTCACCATCTCCTTCTCTCTGGACGGCAGCCACAAGCACATGCAGCGGGACCAGGACGAACCTCTGGGCAAGGTCCTGGCTCGGATCTCCAATGGCATCGTCAAGAGTCAAAGAAAGGGGAAGAAGAATCGGGTGCAGCAGCCGAGTGAAGCCGCGGAGCTCCCCGCGGTGAAGCTGTACTTCGACGGGGGCGAGGTGCCCGACACGATGCTGAACTCGGAGGCGTGGCAGGACGGAGCCGTGCTGCAGGTGGGACACGTTAAATACTCGGTGCGGAGAAACGCTCCTACCTTCATCACCGCTGAGCTCCCGGTGTCTCTGCTGGCCGGGTTCCCTGTTTGTCCCAAACTGGAGATTGAGTTTGGCAACCTCCAAGACTGCGAGTTCATGTGGTACAAAGAAAATGAGCCAAATACAAGGTAACCACTTATAATAAGCAGGTATCATTTACATTTAGTCATTTAGGAGATGCTTTGATCCAAAACTACACACAGAGAAAAAAGTATCTACACAAAAGCTAAGATACCTGTCTTCATCAGAAGGTAGAAATAAATAAATAAGGAAGCATACATGTGCAGCAGCTGAGACAATCAAGCTTGAAGCAAGAAAATTATTTAATAATTTGTATTAAGAAGTTATGTCATATCTAGCACTTAATTTTCTCTACTTCCTTCCTTCAGTCAAGATGTAGGCTGGACTCATGTAGGATGTGGGAGAGTCCACGTCCCATCCAACCAGGACATTGGCTGTAAGCTCAAACTTTGCTGCACACCTAAAGATGGGAGTCGTAGTGGTGTGTCCAAGGAGCTGGTGTCTGTAGGAACCGTGGAGGCTGGACCAGGCGTGTGCACGTTCGACAACAGACACATGTATACTGTAAAAGAGGTGGACTGGCCGGTTTTGAGGGTGGTGTCCTATAACATCCTCGCTGATGTCTACGCACAGACAGAATTGTCCAAGACGGTGCTGTACCCCTACTGCGCCCCCTATGCCCTGCAGCTGGACTACAGGCAAAACCTGATCAAGAAGGAGCTGACTGGATACAACGCGGACATCATCTGTCTGCAGGAGGTCGACAAAGGTATCCACTGCCAAAACATCCAGAATATATGCAGATTTTCAGGATTTTTTTCAAAATTGCTGCTATATATATATATACTCAAATAAATAAAATGTAAGGGAATGTAATAAAGGTAAACAGGAAAACTTTCTGACATAAAGTGATTCATTCGAATTAACCCTTGGCTAAATTAACAAATCAGATTCTTAATCCTGTCTAAACCTAAACTATCTTACATAACATGTCTTTTCAAGAGTTACAATTATTGTATTGCATGTTTAAAAAGTGAAGCATCTTTTCTGTTAAGTACCATCATCTGATCGATATGTGACTCATGTTCTCTGGACTCCTCAGGAGTGTTTGTGGATAGTCTCACTCCAGCTCTTGATGCTTTTGGTCTGGATGGTGTTTTCAAGATGAAAGAGAAGCAGCATGAAGGACTGGCAACTTTCTACCGCAGGTCAGGTCTGCAAGTAGCCAGAACGTCTCTGTCACGTTGTGGTTGAGTCAGGTAAATTAAATGTGACGTACTGTCTTTTTAGGTCCAAGTTTCGACTGTTGAGCCATCATGACATCCTTCTGAGTGAAGCATTGACCTCTGACCCCATCCATTCTCAGCTGCTGGAGAGGGTTTCTGCCAACAGCGCCCTGAAAGACAAGATACTGCGGAGGTCCACTTCCCTGCAGGTACTGCTGCTGTCATAAGTGAGAATTATTATTAAACAACTAATATCTATCTAATCTCTGCTGCTCTACTACTTCTCCTGCCAGCTGCCTTTTTTTCATGCACATGCACTTCTGAAAAGCTGTTTATAAATCTGGCTTCACATACATGTAGTAAAGAAATCATCTGTAAACAAGGCCATGGATACAATATCTGAAAAACTGGGAGGATTTAATTACATTAAAATTAGATTACATTCTATGATCACATGTATAATTTCAATATTAGCAAAAGATTTACACCAAGATTCCAGATTTACAGTTTTATTGAATATGAAAATAGTTGTTGCCTCAGTTTTGTGAACCATCAGCTTCTGATCTCTCATTTCTCTGCAGGTCAGTGTGCTGGAAGACCTGAATAAACCAGGCAGGAAGGTCTGTGTGGCTAACACTCACCTGTACTTTCACCCAAAAGGTAAAACAACTCTTCCCTCTGTGTAAACACACCTGAGTCACTGATGTCAGAGAGCACTGTCATGACCTGTTTCCATGAGTTTTAAAAACAGAATGAATTACCTTTTGAAGGAGGGAATGTTCGCTTGGTCCAGATGGGCGTGGCTCTCCAACACCTGAGTCATGTCATCAGGGAGGTTGCACCTGGAGCCCCTCTCATCTTTTGTGGTGATTTCAACTCCATCCCTAACTCAGGTAACAGATCGCAGCACACCTGCATGTTCAGCCAGAGGGATCTGAATAGTTTTGATGCATGTTTAAAAATGGGCCACTTGTTTATTCGTCTCCTCCTCCTCTTCTCTCAGGTGTGTTACAGCTGGTCTGTGAGGCTGTGGTTCCTCAGCAGCATGCAGACTGGAGCAGCTCCGGGCCAGAGGAGTCCTGCAGCATGGAGCTTCTCTCTGCCTTCCCTCCTCTGCTGAGCGCCTGCGGACAGCCGGCCTACACTAACTATGTGGGAGGATTTCATGGCTGCCTGGACTACATCTTCATACAGCCAGAAAGCATGCAGGTGCTGATACAGATACTGGTGCTCCTAATAGTTGTTACTACAGATACTGACAGTCATACTTCTCTATATACATACATACAGTACTACGCAAAAGTGTTTATGTGTGTCTCTGTGCAGGTGGAGCAGGTGATTCCTCTGCCCAGCCACCAGGAGGTCACCACATATGAGGGTTTACCCAGCGTAGCTCACCCATCTGACCACATCGCCCTTGCTTGTGACCTCCGCTGGAGCCCCTGACCTCTGAACCTCTGACCACCTAAACTGACAATTGGAGAACTTCTGCAAATTAATCCAGAATTTGTGTTTCTTTATACTGAAGTCAGAGCATGAAAACCTGTTCCTGCAGGTTTACATGAATGAGACAAACCAACTCAAACCGGAGGAGACCTCAAAATGTTCAGACTGTATCATTTACAGCTTTAATATACAAAAATGAATCATCATCACTGATATTCAGTGTTGATTTGTTTCCTTAAGAAGCAATGATTTGCACATTGCTTGTTGTTTAAGAGTTTACTTTGTTTATTTCCCAACACCACAGAAAAAGAAAGAAAGTAAGTTGGATTTCTGCATCAGGTTAATAATTATTTTCATATTACTGATAGAAGTCATGTAACTCTTGGTGTTTTTTTCCTCACAATCTGCAGCAGATATTTTAATATGGGTATTTATTACTATTGTCTGGCTAAAGAAGTTTCCCAATGGTAGTTTAGGTTTTTAAATAAAATATGAAAAGGTTTATCTAAGTAGCCCAAACTTTGATTAATTTAATTTCAAATGTTTGGTTTACCTTTTTAGAAAGTTTTAAATTATTTGATTCATGTCAGTCACACAATATCAAAGACGTATTTAATATATCCCAAATTAATTCTACAGCATGACATCGATAATAAACATAGAGGCTTAAATAATGGAACAAAGACACCTTAGTTCTTGTTGTTATCGTCCTCTCAAATTTAAATACGCCATTGTGCGTAATTACGGTAACGACAACATGTCGTCGCCACGCTGTTTTTCTCTGATTGGTCAGAAGTCGTAAGAAGGCGGGGCGCATGGTGTGGGCCATACCATTATGTCTAATGCTTGGGGCGCTTAGAAAATGTGAAAATAAAGATCACGGAATAGGTGTGGCGACCGTGACAGTTTGAATTTTTGTTCGTTATGTAAATAATAGAGCATCCCTGACATTAATTTCTAAATTATCTTGTAACATGTATGTTTCTGGATTAAGGCTCTGGTTAATTTTAACACCCCCCACTCATTGACAGCTGTGAGAGGCGGATCATCAAGTTCACAAGAGTTAAACAGCTAAACCGGAAACCGGGATGTTTGCTAGACAAAATAAAAGCATTACGTCTTAATTTTCTTCTAAAGGTTATAAAGATATAAAATCTTGGAATGTGATGCAGAAAGTCAAATAAAATAAATTTTGAAAAATACGTTTGGTATGTTTTTATCATCAGGGAGTTTTTAAATGAGGTTTTTCTACTTAGATGTCGGAGGGAAGATGTTGATATTAAATTAGTTGAATGTTTGTTGGCATGTTGTTCTACAAATTAGATTTTTTTATGCTTTGTTTCTGGGTAAATTTGTTCTAAAAGTACGTTTGGGTATGATTTTATGCCTAATATGTGACTTAGTGTATATTTCATGTATTGTGTAAAATGTATGAAAATGTGTTAATGTTTCTGTTGCTAATTATCTGTTTGACTCCTACAATGACAATTTGACAAATTACAAGTTTTATTTTAAGAGGCTTCCAAGTCAGTAACATAATACACCTTCTTTCCATAAACCCTGGAAATTTACAAAAAGAGTTTAATTATACAGCTTTTTATTTCACTGACAGTAAAAAAAAAGTTCATCATCAAACTAGTTTTGATGTTTTATTGTGAAAGTCCCGTACCGGATGTTTTGTGACGTGTTGTCCGACTTGACGCAGAGCAGCTGAACAGGAAGCTAAACAACAAACTCGGATTTGAACGGTCTTACGTGTCATTAGAGTTTCAGTGATTCAAACATCTCCTGAGGATTTGCTGAACAAATTCTTGTAAGTTTTCACTTTTTAATTCACTTTCACACAGACTGAAGACACGAACGCGGTGCTAACTAGTCTGTAGGCGGCTGGTGGTTAAACAACTGTTATTTAACTTAGCAGTTAGTTAGCTAGCTTAGCTAAAAGGAGCTAACTACAGCCACTGTGAGTTATTTTGTACCAAAACTAAAAACTTGAACTATGTCTGTGTTAATTTATGGATCCATCACTCACATGTCTGATTTAATAATGCGACACAAATTGTCTCTAATGTTATTTTACTGCAAAGGGAGAATTGTATAATTGCGATGCTAATAAGTTAGCTGCTGGTGTTGTGCTCCACCTCTGTGTCCTTATTTTAATGTCTCACTGTGTTGTTGTTTTGATCAAATACACAGAAACTAATTTAAAACCAGCACATAACTGTGGGTGTACAGCCAGACCTCTATTACTAATGAATGAACTCTAGTAATCTGAGGCGACACCTTGACTAACAACCTGATTAAGGACACTGTTTCTTCCTGTCATGGGATCATGACAGGTTTTAATTTTACATTTTACATTGAATCAGTCCAAATCTGCTCCAAGACAATAAATCTGTCAAGCTATTTAACAGACTTTAAAGGGTCAGTTCACAGTCTTCACATTTGTCTTAAAACAAAGGTCAGATGCCCGCACGTAGACTCAAACAGGTTTGACTTGATGTAATTATTTCTGCTGTTAACATGTATATTTATGACATCATTACAGGAAAGCTAATGGAGAATACAGTCTATGGTGTTTTATTGGTGAGCAGTAAATGCTCCAAGCACCAGGATGTGATCTAGTATATGTTATAGGATTTCCTATTGATACTTTAGGGAATGATCCAGTCTGTGTTTTTGTAACCATGTCCTGAACATCTACAGACTCCTCCAGTCTGCTGTTCTTAAAACAAAAGTCAGTGTACAATATAATACACTTTTACAAGATGTCCATTCTTCTCCATCTATCCATGCAGGGTCTCCACCTTTGTTTAGGTCCACTCAGAAGTGCCCGGTCTGGAGTTCTGTATCATTGCCATCATTTGCCTCTCTTTGTTGCTCTCCTTAGCTTAACAGGACTACAAATTTACATGTAAATGTGGGAAAACATCTTCCTCCTCTGCCCTGTTCAGGATTGCTGTGGTGTCATTATTAATGAGCTGTGGTCTCCCTGCTAACAGTTACTAACAGAAAAACCATGAAAGCTTTGATCCTGGTTGGAGGGTACGGGACCCGGCTGCGACCGCTCACCCTGAGTGTCCCCAAACCATTGGTGGAGTTCTGCAACAAACCCATTCTGCTGCACCAGGTGGAGGCACTCGTCAAGGTAAGCAGGAAACAGTCATGTGGAGTTAACTGCACTGTTAACTTCAGTCATCTTTAATAAAATGAATCTGTCTCTGTGTGTGTGCAGGCTGGCGTGGACCATGTGGTTCTGGCAGTTAGCTACATGTCAGACCTGCTGGAAAGAGAGATGCGAGTCCAGGAGCAGAGAGTACGTACAATAAGAAATAAATCCACAGCACAAGCTCTGAACTTTACTGAGTATATTTAACCGATTTTAAAACGGGAATCTGGAAGGCAGTGGTTTTCAGGTCTTGGCAGGTGAATGTTGAAGAACATTTAATGTGTACTAACAGTGTGATGACCATTTTACTGTTTTACTTGCCAGCTTGGGATTCGTATCTCTCTGTCCCATGAGAAAGAGCCTCTTGGAACAGGTGAGTTTCTCCTAACTACAGACAGATCTGAACAGACAGCTACCAAGTTCAAAATGAAAATAGTGAGGACATGTTAAGTTATATGGATAAAAAAAACTTTTAAATCTTTTGATTTATTTTTTTTGTTTTTCTTTTTGGAAATTCAAATGATATAATTTATTTAATTAGTTGATAATTTTGTCACAGTGATGGAAAGATAATGTAAAACGGTATTTCTATAAATTAAAATATTGCATAAACTAAACTAAAAAGATCAAAATTCTAACTATTTCCCAATATCCTGTATGTATATTGTTAATCACCTAACTCTTATTGTTATTAATATACCTGCCAAAACATTTGCTGTTCTTCCTGGGGTTCACCACACATACAACCATACAGTGGCAAGAAAAAGTATGTGAACCCTTTGGGATTATGTGAAGGTTTGCAGGGTTTGCATGTTTCCACCCTGCACTGTGAATGTTTACATGTTATGTTCCATAAAAACATGTATACATTTAATGTTTGTGTACTATTATTTTCAGCAGACTGTGTTTTTGTATTGTTTTGAGTTAGATGAAGATCGGAGCACATTTTATGACCAATTCATGCAAAACTCCACATAATCCCAAAGGGTTCACATACTTTTTCTTGCCACTGTACATACATATGAAATTCATAACAAATATAAAAATTAACAACGTTAGTGTAGCTGCTCACTGAGGAAGTGTGACTGGACAACGTATGTCTCTTTTTGGTTGCTTATTTTAATATAAGATCCATTAGGTAGTGACATTTATAAATAATGGAATATTAATTGTGTTGTGCAGCGGGTCCTCTGGCACTGGCTCGAGAGCTGCTAAACGTCGACAATGAGCCGTTCTTTGTCCTCAACTCGGACGTCATCTGCGATTTTCCTTTTAAAGACCTGCTGCAGTTCCACTGCAACCACGGCAAGGAGGGAACCATCGTGGTGAGTGCCTCTTTTATTTATTTTTAATCTGTCTATGTGTTATTTTTATTTGCTAAGATGCAGGCTGCAACAAAATCTCCAGTCAGTTTTTGGTGATTTCGATCTAGATCACTTCAACTAAATCTTTAGCATAAACACAAGTTAATATGTGATTGATAGATTTGTTTAGACAAGTTGATTGTTATATAGGTGTAGCGATGTAATGCCGTCGGACACCTTACAAAGGTGCAAAAGAACAAAAACATTGTAAATTAAGAAATTAAAAATAAATAAAAAATTAAGAACTCTTCCTAAAACCAGAGTGTGTTGGCAGAGTGTTAGAATCTATGAATAACAGAGGATAACTGTATCCATTCTGGACATTAAAATGAAAATAAATACATGTTAAAAAGTGACAAAAACAAATATTTTATATTACTCAGATCATCAGGACATGATCATATTTGGTAAGGAAAAAAAAAGTACAAATAAATTAAATGTTTGAATCACTAATTGGTGAAATGTTCATTTGAAACTGGGAAGCGAAAATATTCCAACTCTTTACAGCCTTGATGCCATCTTGTGGATTAATTATGTACTGTTGTACATTTTTCCTCTAAATTTAATGAGAATAAAACAAATAACTAAAATTGGTTTCTGCTTATTTTAGTAGAATGTGAACTGAATTTGATGAGATTTAATTGTTCTTTTTTAAGATGTTAGTTATTTTTTTGTTTAATTATTGAATTCTTTGTTTTGGTTTCTGCTGCTGTTAATTCCACTTGTCATTAAGATAAGGATGGTGGCGTCTACTGAAATAGACCCTAAGCTTCCGCAGTTTAAGAAAACTAACAAATTACGTGTGCGTGTGTGCGCGTGTGTGCGCGTGTGTGCACGTGTGTGCGCGTGTGTGCGCGTGTGCGCGTGTGTGTGTGTGTGTGTGTGTGTGTGTGTGTGTGTGTGTGTGTGTGTGTGTGTGTGTGTGTGTGTGTGTGTGTGTGAAGGTGACACGGGTGGAGGAACCCTCCAAGTACGGCGTGGTCGTGTTTGAAACGGACAGTGGGAGGATTCATCGCTTCGTTGAGAAACCGCAGGTCTTCGTCTCCAACAAGATCAACGCCGGCATGTACATCTTCAATCCCAGCATGCTCAGCAGGATCCAGGTCCTTCACAAACACACAGACAACTCATGTATAGATTATTTATTTATGTATTTATTTTTGTATATGGTGATAATTTGATTTTCCTTCATGTTTGTGCAGCTGAGACCAACATCCATAGAGAAAGAGATCTTTCCTGTCATGGCAGAGGAGGGACACCTGTACGCCATGGAGCTACAGGGTAACTATTACTACTACTGTAGTACTACTTTGCTATACTTTAATATCCTGGAGATGTAATAGCACATATATTTATCCTAAGCTGTTCACCACAGGCATATATATCAGGAATCCGTTATCTTGGAATTTTTTGGACTCTCTAAGGGATTTGTTGAAAATGACAAACATATTGAAACTGAACGGCTGTTTTAATGATCAGTGAGCTCTCATCAAGGTAGCACTTTGCCCAAACCTAATGAGTGTATAAACAGTGTGAGTGTTACTGTGCAGTAATTAATTGAAATCATAAAACATGAATTTAAGCCATAAAAAACTGAAACAGATCTCATAAAAATGTAACTTTGACTAGAAAACTTACAGAGATTTAGGATTTAAATCTTGGAAATGAGATTTTATGGAAAATAGGCTTGTGGATTCTCCCTGTGTTTTTTCAAAGGGGAAACTTTTTGTTGTCAGTGGAATAATGGCGACTTGTTTATTAGTCTGAAGCTGGGTGTAGAGAGTGTGTCTCCAGCCACAGTTAAAGTGTATTTGTTCAGATGTGTAACTGTCTCACCTGTAGTATGGACTGTGGATATAGGAAACACTGTGATTACAATAATAGAATATAGTGTCTGAAAGTTGACCCGTGTGCTCGCTCTGGTCTCTGCAGCTCACAGCCCCACTAGACGTAAGTGTTTGCCCTCTTTTTATCTCTCGTAGTTCTGGAGAGGAATCACTTATAGAGAAGCACAAATAATGACATGTGAATAAGGATGTGGATCACAGAGCTTCCTCAGCCAAAAAGGCTTCCACATTGTTTAATTTGTGAGTTAAATGTATCTAGTAGATCAGAAGTAACTGTAATCCAATTCAGCAGGAGAAATCTGACATCAGTGCTGCTCTAGGTCCTCATCCCTCTCCAGCAGCCATCAGATTGATGTGAAACAGTGGAACCATGTAGCCAAACAGATTTCCCTCCTGTCCTGTAGTCCAGACGAACAGACTAGTCCGAGTCATGTAAAATAAAAAATTGTTTGTAGTCACCTGATGGAATATAAAAAATGTAAAAATCAAAAAGGTATTACATCCTTGTTTTCATGGTAACTAACTCTCACATTTGCGTGTGTTCTGTTTTCGTGTCTGTCTGCAGGTTTCTGGATGGACATCGGTCAACCTAAAGATTTCCTGACAGGGATGTGTATGTACCTTCAATCGCTAAGACAACACGCTCCCGAGAGGCTACACACGGGGCCTGGTTTTCTTGGCAACGTTCTGGTGGTGAGTGCCGCTCGTTGCTGCTACAGGTCAAAAAAAGAACTGCACTCGATGATGGTGTGTCCTGACTCTGTTCCGCTGCAGGACCCGACAGCTCAGATTGGAGAGAACTGCACGATTGGCCCAAACGTGATTATCGGCGCCGGCGTTGTTGTGGAAGACGGTGTGAGGATAAAACGCTGCACGGTGCTGAAAGGAGCACGGGTTCGATCGCACTCCTGGTTGGAGAGCTGCATTGTGGGGTGGAGCTCCTCAGTTGGCCAGTGGGTGAGTAGAGAAGAAGTCCACTAACTCCAGGTGCTTTCCCCTCCCTCAACAAATCTAATTTTATTAATAGACATCAATATTACATATTTGTTCAAATTATCTTTACAACACCCTCTGTCCTTAGACCCTCAAATCAGATCAGGTAGGGTGAGCAATAAATGCTTCATGTACAGAAGAGTGCAACAAATAAGATATTCAATAATGGGCAATCAGAATGATAACATTATAACTCTATAAATAAATATATATGAAGAAATAAGAGACAATCTCAAGCAACTTCCAGCTGCCACCAACAGACAGGACGAAGGTCACACAGCCTTCTGTCCATGGTGGCGGCATGGAAAGAGGTCAGACTTCCCGCAAAAGGGAAACCCCAAACAAACACACAGAAGGTGAAAGACAGAGGACAAAAGAAATGAGAGCAAAAAACAGAAAGAACTTGAGACTTCTGTAGGACAATGGCCTCTATCCAAGACGTGGAATGAGGGATTGACAGTCAGGAGAGACAGAGAGGTGCAAGAGAAAGCCTGGATGCTCATGTGCCAGAAAAAAATAACCTCATATCAGGGTTAATAACCACTAATTGAACTTCAGAAAAATACCACTGTGATGCTCTTGAACAAAATCCATAACTTCAGCTGCTCAGACGGCAGCACATCAGACTGGTTGTCAGGTCTCAGAAGAGAGGCTGCCTTGTTCTCCCGCTTCAGCAAATCGTCTTTGTTCTGGTTCATATTTGATATTTAGATATTTATAATGTGTGTTATTCGGTAGGTTTAGGACTTACCGCTTTTAATCTGTCCTCAGGTCCGTATGGAGAATGTGACGGTGTTGGGAGAAGATGTGATCGTGAATGACGAGCTTTACCTGAATGGCGCCAACGTCCTGCCTCACAAATCCATCAACGAGTCGGTGCCAGAGCCACGAATCATCATGTAGCATCAAGTGGAGGAGAAAAGCTCAGCGCCTTTTTATATGAACTCAACTTAACGCCCAAACTGTGCCAGAGCGAGACAGACAGACAGAAGAGTGGAGGGAGGGAGGGAGGGAGAAGAGAAAACCGAACAAAAGAAGGTTTTTTTTTCCTTTTTAAATTTAATTTGGACTCATTTTTAGCCCTGCTTGGCTGCATCTTCAATGAATCAGAAATGATTACATGAGCATATGTCTGTCAAAAGGCACACTGGCCCATCAGGAAGGTTTAAACTTCTGTCAGGTAAAATATCACACGCTAATTTCCTGAATGTGCCAGGTGACAAATGTGTTGTGTGAAGACTGCATTTGTTGAGAAAAGGTGAGGGAGGGGGTTGATGTACCTGGTTATCAGTCAAATGGTGGAGGGACTGAGTGTATTTAAGGAGAAGGAGGTTAGAGAGCGACATGAACACTGCCGTTTAGCTTCACTATGCTTTTCCTGGACAGCTGCAGAGAGGAGGTAGTGAAGTATGTAAAGCCACCAAGCTCAGTGAGCATAAGTGTAAACGTGTAGTAAATCTTTGATCCTCTAACAAATTGACTACTAGATATTAGACCACTACTGCAGTAATATAAAGTGAAATCAGGAAAGCCGTCAAAGTTTGACGCTAAGAGAATCACTTTAATAACTGAAAGAACAATCTTACCCTAAATCGTAAATGGTTGGTTATGTATTGGCACATACACAACACATCATGACATGAGGCTCAAGATTCAATGTGTTTCAGTGTGTTGTGATACTGTAAGCAAGATGATATGTTGTGTTTTTGTTTGTTTTGTTTTTTATAGGACTGTCATAGTATAAAGAACACACCATCGTCTGCATGAAATTGGAGTTGAAAAAGTTTACATGATATCATGCTAGTGAAGTTTGTCAATACGTTCTTACAGCACTATTGGTAAATTGGGTGCTTGTAGTTGTAAATGTGTTAAAGATGTTATGAATAACACGACTTGTTAACACGTATTTGTTTACACACATGCCTGCTGCGCTTGGTGGCTTGCATAGTAAAGGGTCTTTTTTTTCTACTGCAGCAGAGACGAATTATCACTGATGACACTGAGATTTATGAACTGAGATATATAAATATACATTAAAATGCAGTATTAGTTGTAGGTAAAGCTTGCCATTTTTTTAGTCTCTTGGCTGCAGCAGAACAAGCGATAAACAACATCTTATTAAGGTGAATGGTGAAGAGAAGAGCTTATTTACACCTCCAACACATACAGAACAACACGGACATGTTCGTGTCCGTTCTGATGAACGTTAGTTCAATAATCAAATTCTTTAGCTCAGTTTTTGGCCTCAACTCCTGAAAAATATGGTACTTGGCTTTTTAATCGCTGCATGTTCCACTTATTTAAACAGTTGTTTATTTGGTGCTAGGTAGTGTACAGCCAGACCTATTGCTGTAAATAGCTTCCTGCTGTTGCTGCTAGAAATAAGACAAACAAACCAAGTTTGTAAACTGTAAAATCAAAACGAGTTGGTAAAGGCTAAAAATGTAGAGCTGCAGAGTTGGTGAGTGGTTTCAGAACGTGACACATTTTACAAGACAATTAGGAAGCTGATCCTTTTTCATATAGATGATTAGTGCAGCTTTAATCCGTTTCAGTTTGGCCTTGTTGAGTTTGAATTTGATTTTTGCTCTTATTGTTTTTATTATGGCAACTGTGCGCTGCAATGCCAAACCAGTAAAAAGTGGCTCGTTAACATGCTAACATACTAATTCCAGTATGTTTCCCTCCTTCAACAGAGACACTAGAGGGTTTAACCAGCTCCAGCTTTGATATTTTCCTAAATCACACTAAATCACTTGAATTGTAACCAAATCAGTTTTACCACAAAGTCTATAACCAGGTTAGCTGGAGCGTCAACCAATGATTGATGATCTCAAGGTCGTGAATAAATTTGAAATGTGAAAAAAGTCCTGAAGGTTCTGAGAAAATGTAAATCTGGACTTGCAGAACTCAAAGAAACAGCTGCTAACAGACATTGTGGTGAGTGTGGCTGTGTTCGTGTCCTTGTTGCTGCACAGTTGACTCCTACCTGCACACTGGGTGGATCGCCTGAACCTCACGTTAGCTTTTTATTGTTTCATCCATTAGTAGTTCACTCACCACCCAAGTGTTGAATCAACAGACAGACAGTTAAATCTAACATCATACTTTTTGAATGAGGTATATTAATAAACATAAAGGGAATCGGTGTGGGACAGATTTCACTCTTCACAGTCAAACAAAGGGGATTAATGAACCTCACCTCTGGATTTGTGTCATTCGAATATAAATAAGGAGCTTGTGGTAAAACTCTGTAAATCATTGAACCTCTGGAGCGTCCATGTTTATGTCAACCCAGCTGCACAGATTTCAGCATCGATGTGTCTTCTACAGTTGACTTACTGCTAAATGTGACTGTTAATCAGCAGGTGACGTCGGGTGATTCGGGCCCTCGGCACTGATCTCTGAACAAAAGGCAGTGGCTCTGTGGTTGTTATGCAGTTACTGATAAACACTATGACACTGAACATGTAAGGTCTGAATGAATGAAGTCAATACTTGTAATGAAGTCTTTTTTAAAGAAGAGAATAATATAAATCTATTGACCACATTCATCTCGTCTTATCTTTTTTTTTTATGTTGACATGTCACTCCACTTAAGTTGTCTTAAGTTGCATTGTGGGAAATGTAGGATCAAGACTTTCTGAAACTTGACCCATAACAAAAAAAAAACAAAACAAAAGAAACAAACAAAATAAGACAAATATTGTTTTCTCTGAGATAAGATTTATGATTTATTTTATTTTTTCACTTGAGATGAGTAAATAATGTAGAAACTGACTAAAAATATTCTGACTGTAGTACACACACAATCCCATGACATACGTGACATATACTGATATTTAAATTTTAATCTTGAAGAATCATGAAGTATTTTAAAAGTGAAATACAAAGATAACCCAACAACAAGTGTCTGCTTTGTCATGTAATAAGTTTCTAAAGTAATGTAAAGTAAACATTATAAGAATAATCAAATCAAACAAGTAAATCAACAAGTTAATTGTAAAAAGTGCTATACAAATAAAATTGAATTGAATTAAATCAAGTATGTCATATATATCATACTGTCTTCAGCACATCATTGTCACAATCATTGTAGATATTTGTTTCATGAAATTAAATAACGTGACATTGATGCTAATCTAGAACCTAAACGAAAACCCTCTAGATACAGGGTCTGTGAGTTCTTCCACCCTGACAGAAACTGGTACTGGTAAAATCTTCAGTGACAGTTTGTCAGTGTTGCCAAAATGTGGAAACAGCTTCTCAGTGTGTTTGAAGGTGTGTATGTGTGTGTTAGTATCAAGATCATAGAAAGACAGTTTTCCTCTGTCAAAGTCCAGATGAACTCTGACCCTCTGCAGCTTCTTCACTGAGAGAACTTTGTCTGGTAGTGGTGGTGCCATTGCTTTATATTTTCCTTCAAAGTTGAAGATTTCCCAGTATCCAGTCTTAATTGGCCCCTTCCTTTGAACACACTCTTTTATCACACCTACACCCCACGTTTTATCATGTTTAACCTCAATGTCCCAGCTGTGAGTCCCTGAGCTAAAACACTCTGATCCCAGCACACAGGGGTGCATTTCAACCCTCTCTGGGTTTTCAGGAAGCTTCTGTGTCTCTCCACATCTCAGAGTGGTCAGATCTTCAGACAGAATGAGTTCTGGATGACCAGTGTTTGGATCCAGAATCACAGGACTGTAACAGACCATCTCCTTCATCTTGTTCCAGATGTTGAAGGTCAGGTTACCCAGATGTTTGGCCTCATCTATCAGAACTCCTGAGACCAACTGTGGATCATCCTTTAGGGGGCGCTGTTGGACTCTTTTCACTGCAGCTTTGTATTTCTGCAGGAATGAGACGTCTTCAGCTCTCAGCTCCTCCTCTGTGACTCTGACTGTTTCTGAAAGAGCTGATATCTCTCTGCTCAGAGCCTCAATCTTCTCCTTCATCTCTTTACTCTTCTGCTCCTCTTCCTCTCTCAGAGCATTGATCCTGGCCTCCTCTTCCTCTTGTAGAAACTGGTGAAGCTTCTTAAACTGCTCCTTAATCTGCTGCTCTGTGTGTCGGGTCTGGACTTTAATGTGTTCTGCAGTTTGATCAAATTTCCCTTTAGTTTGTTCAAACACCTTCAGTTTCTCCTGTAACGACTCCAGGGATTTCTGAAGTGTTCTCCTGTGATCCTGAGCAGCTTCATTGACAGGACTGAATCTGTGACCAGTGTGTGTTTTTGAATCTCGACAGACGACACACACCGGCTGCTGATGGTCCAGACAGAAGAGTTTCAGCTTTTCAGAGTGCAGACTGCAGAGATCCTCAGATACTGCTGAATCACTTCTTTCTCTTTCCAGTAAAAAAGCCTCACACAAGTTCTTCAGCACTAAATTACATGGTGGATCACTCGAGAAATCAGTTTTCTTACAAAGTGGACACTCGTGAATTACTTTCTCTCTCCACCACTGGTGTAGACAGTCTTTACAGAAGCTGTGGCTGCATGACAGAACAACCGGGTCTTTAAAAATATCATGGCAGACCGGGCAACAGAGGTCTTTTTCAGATTGAGAAGACATTTAAAGAAGCTGAAAACACAGCAGACAGAACAATGAGGAAGAGGGTAATACCTGTAGAGTCTCTGTCACTTTGAGCAGTGGTTCTTACAAAACTCCTGTTTAAATGTAAATTAATTAGCAGGTTGAGTTTCAGTGTCCCAGTGTTCCCAGTGTTCCCAGTGTTCCCAGTGTTCCCAGTGTTCTCAGTGTTCCCAGTGTTCCCAGTGTTCCCAGTGTTCCTCCACAGTGAATGTAATTCCTGAGTTTGCTCTGGCAATTAACCTTGATCACAGGACTCAGAAAGTGAAACTGCGAAACACATGATCGGTGTTATGCAGGTTTGGCAAGTTGAACATATGTACCATACATCTACGGAAGTCTGAATGTGCCAAAATTCACTTGCCTTTGACTGTAAATTTTGCTGTCTATTGCTGTAAATAGCTTCCTGCTGTTGCTGCTAGAAATGAGACAAACAAACCAAGTTTGTAAACTGTAAAATCAAAACGAGTTGGTAAAGGCTAAAAATGTAGAGCTGCAGAGTTGGTGAGTGGTTTCAGAACGTGACACATTTTACAAGACAATTAGGAAGCTGATCCTTTTTCATATAGATGATTAGTGCAGCTTTAATCCGTTTCAGTTTGGCCTTGTGGTTTATTGAGTTTGAATTTGGTTTTTGCTCTTATTGTTTTTATTATGGCAACTGTGCGCTGCAATGCCAAACCAGTAAAAAGTGGCTCGTTAACATGCTAACATACTAATTCCAGTATGTTTCCCTCCTTCAACAGAGACACTAGAGGGTTTAACCAGCTCCAGCATTGATATTTTCCTAAATCACACAAAATCACTTAAATTGTAACCAAATCAGTTTTACCACAAAGTCTATAACCAGGTTAGCTGGAACTTCAACCAATGATTGATGATCTCAAGGTCATGAATAAATTTGAAATGTGAAAAAAGTCCTGAAGGTTCTGAGAAAATGTAAATCTGGACTTGCAGAACTCAAAGAAACAGCTGCTAACAGACATTGTGGTGAGTGTGGCTGTGTTCGTGTCCTTGTTGCTGCACAGTTGACTCCTACCTGCACACTGGGTGGATCGCCTGAACCTCACGTTAGCTTTTTATTGTTTCATCCATTAGTAGTTCACTCACCACCCAAGTGTTGAATCAACAGACAGACAGTTAAATCTAACATCATACTTTTTGAATGAGGTATATTAATAAACATAAAGGAATCGGTGTGGGACAGATTTCACTCTTTACAGTCAAACAAAGGGGATTAATGAACCTCACCTCTGAATTTGTGTCATTCGAATTCAAATGAGGAGCTTGTGGTAAAACTCTGTAAATCATTGAACCTCTGGAGTGTCCATGTTTATGTCAACCCAGCTGCACAGATTTCAGCATCGATGTGTCTTCTACAGTTGACTTACTGCTAAATGTGACTGTTAATCAGCAGGTGACATCGGGTGATTCGGGCCCTCGGCACTGATCTCTGAACAAAAGGCAGTGGCTCTGTGGTTGTTATGCAGTTACTGATAAACACTATGACACTGAACATGTAAGGTCTGAATGAATGAAGAAAATACTTGTAATGAAGTCTTTTTTAAAGAAGAGAATAATATAAATCTATTGACCACATTCATCTCGTCTTATCTTTTTTTTTTATGTTGACACGTCACTCCACTTAAGTTGTCTTAAGTTGCATTGTGGGAAATGTAGGATCAAGAGTTTCTGAAACTTGACCCATAACAAAAAAAACAAAAACAAAAGAAACAAACAAAACAAGACAAATATTGTTTTCTCTGAGATAAGATTTATGATTTATTTTATTTTTTCACTTGAGATGAGTAAATAATGTAGAAACTGACTAAAAATATTCTGACTGTAGTACACACACAATCTCCTGACATACGTGACATATACTGATATTTAAATTTTAATCTTGAAGAATCATGAAGTATTTTAAAAGTGAAATACAAAGATAACCCAACAACAAGTGTCTGCTTTGTCATGTAATAAGTTTCTAAAGTAATGTAAAGTAAACATTATAAGAATAATCAAATCAAACAAGTAAATCAACAAGTTAGTTGTAGAAAGTGCTATACAAATAAAATTGAATTGAATTAAATCAAGTATGTTATATATATCATACTGTCTTCAGCACATCATTGTCACAATCTTTGTAGACATTTGTTTCATGAAATTAAATAACGTGACATTGATGCTAATCTACAACCTAAACCAAAAACCTCTAGATACAGGGTCTGTGAGTTCTTCCACCCTGACAGAAACTGGTACTGGTAAAATCTTCAGTGACAGTTTGTCAGTGTTGCCAAAATGTGGAAACAGCTTCTCAGTGAAAGTGTGTTTGAAGGTGTGTATATGTGTGTTAGTATCAAGATCATAGAAAGACAGTTTTCCTCTGTCAAAGTCCAGATGAACTCTGACCCTCTGCAGCTTCTTCACTGAGAGAACTTTGTCTGGTAGTGGTGGTGCGACTGCTGTATATTTTCCATCAAGGTTACAAATTTCCCAGTATCCAGTCTTAATTGGCCCCTTCCTTTGAACACACTCTTTTACCACACCTACACCCCACGTTTTATCATGTTTAACCTCAACGTCCCAGCTGTGAGTCCCTGAGTTAAAACACTCTGATCCCAGCACACAGGGGTGCATTTCAACCCTCTCTGGGTTTTCAGGAAGCTTCTGTGTCTCTCCACATCTCAGAGTGGTCAGATCTTCAGACAGGATGAGTTCTGGATGAGCAGTGTTTGGATCCAGAATCACAGGACTGTAACAAACCATCTTCTTCATCTTGTTCCAGATGTTGAAGTTCAGGTTACCCAGATGTTTGGCCTCATCTATCAGAGCTCCTGAGACCAGCTGTGGATCATCCATCAGAGGGCGCTGTTGGACTCTTTTCACTGCAGCTTTGTATTTCTGCAGGAATGAGACGTCTTCAGCTCTCAGCTCCTCCTCTGTGACTCTGACTGTTTCTGAAAGAGCTGATATCTCTCTGCTCAGAGCCTCAATCTTCTCCTTCATCTCTTTACTCTTCTGCTCCTCTTCCTCCCTCAGAGCAGTGATCCTGGCCTCCTCTTCCTTATGTAGAAACTGGTGAAGCTTCTTAAACTGCTCCTTAATCTGCTTCTCTGTGTGTCGGGTCTGGACTTTGATGTGTTCTGCAGTTTGATCAAATTTCCCTTTAGTTTGTTCAAACACCTTCAGTTTCTCCTGTAACGACTTCAGGGACTTCTGAAGTGTTCTCCTGTGATCCTGTGCAGCTTCATTGACAGGACTGAATCTGTGACCAGTGTGTGTTTTTGAATCCCTGCAGACGACACACACCGGCTGCTGATGGTCCAAACAGAAGAGTTTCAGCTTCTCAGAGTGCAGACTGCAGAGATCCTCAGATACTGCTGAATCACTTCTTTCTCTTTCCAGTAAAAAGGCCTCACACAAGTTCTTCAGCACTAAATTACATGGTGGATCACTCGAGAAATCAGTTTTCTTACAAAGTGGACACTCGTGAATTACTTTCTCTCTCCACCACAGGTGTAGACAGTCTTTACAGAAGCTGTGGCTGCATGACAGAACAACCGGGTCTTTAAAAATGTCATGGCAGACCGGACAACAGAGGTCTTTTTCAGATTGAGAAGACATTTAAAGAAGCTGAAAACACAGCAGACAGAACAATGAGGAAGTACCTGTAGAGTCTCTGTCACTTTGAGCAGTGGTTCTTACAAAACTCCTGTTTAAATGTAAATTAATTAGCAGGTTGAGTTTCAGTCTCCCAGTGTTCCCAGTGATCCCAGTGTTCCCAGTGATCCCAGTGTTCCTTCACAGTGAATGTAATTTCTGAGTTTGCTCTGGCAATTAATCTCGAACACAGGACTCAGAAAGTGAAACTGTAAAACACATGCTCGGTTTTATGCTGGTTTGGCAAGTGGAACATTTGTACCACACATCTACGGAAGTCTGAATGTGCCAAAATTCACTTGCCTTTGAGTGGAGGATTGCTGTTTTTGTTTATTTGTTTGTTTTTGTCAAACTAATCATTTTAGTAATCAGCAGTTTTTACTGTTGGAAAACACAGAGCATATCTATGAAACGTTTTATTTTATCTTTATCTCTTTGTCTCTCTTTTGGACCTGAACAGGTGTGTGTGTCTCCATTGGAAGCTTCTGGTTTAAGCACCACTTGGTCCTAAGTGGACCTGCAAAGCCCTGGTATCCATCCTGGCTCTATTCAGTCCAGTTTGGCCCTACTCGGCTCTGCGGTCTACATTCTTCTGAACCAGAAGGCTGTAGAATGAGAGGAGGGGGAATCTCGGACGTCCTATTGGTGGAGTCGTTTTTCAGGCTCACTGTGATTGGTTGGCAGAGTGTGAGCAGGGAATCCCTCAGGGCTTTCTCTGTCTTTGTCTGGGATTAAAAACACAAACAGTCCAGTCAGTCCTCGCTGCACCAGGTAGTCCCAGAGTCCTCTTAGAACCAGGACTTAACTAACAATGTGATCCACTGTTCTGCAGCAGAGACCAGGAATCATCGCCCACAGAACAGCTGCTGTTTTTTAAGACCACAAATGTCTCTAACACTGTCCGATTGTTGATACGTGGTCTACAGCTGCAATATCGCAGGTAGCTGTAATATTTAGAAAGGAAATGTGAATTCACTGCTCAACAGCAGAAGTGAATGAGGAAGCTGCTGTTTTGCAGCGAAGCAGAAAGTTCTGGGAGAGAAATCCGCTGCCCTTCAGCGGCGTGTTGGAGCAAAATCAGGAGGTGAAGAAACCTGCACAGTTCAAGTTGCAGAGGGTGGAGAAGGAGAGCTGGCAACTGGCCGAATCAGGAAGGGAAGGAGTGAGGAAAGAAAGCAGCAGAAGAGGAGAAAGGAAGAAAGAGAAAGGAAATGAAAAGGGAGGAAAAATGAGAAGAGGGAAGTTTGAAAGTGAAAAGAGAAAAAGACTTTCTGATGAGAGTTGACAGTAAAGTAGTGAGTCGATGTTGCTCAGTGCAAATGAGATGAAAGTCTAGACGGTTAAATTGCAGTGGGCTGTGGAGCAGAGCAGCGGCAGGAGCGACTGTGGGCGGAGAGAGAGGAAGTGTGGTCAACGGGAGAGGAATTTAAAGTCTCATTGTTCTGGAAGAGCAGAGGCAGAGAGGAGCTGAAGAGCTGACGAGTCGAACCACAGACAGAAGCTGAACAGCATGGATGTGAGCTCAGCCATGGAGAAGGTAGGACAGAAACACTTATATTAACACAGCAGAACTTCTTATTTATACACACATGAACAGGAACAGTCACTCAGTCTGATGTGATGTGGAGAAACACTTTTCTTCCATTATAAAAAAATAATAATAATGAAATGTCAAAGTCAGTTCTGAGTTTGTAAGAGACATAAAATGAATCACACTTATTCAGGTTTTTCAGTTTGACTTCATTACTGAGTTGGTATTATATTAATTCACTGGTTTGAGCAGGGGGTTACTTTATTTATCTGTCAACACAGAAGCAGTTAACCTAATGTAGTAATGTCATTTTGGACAATATGTTTATATCTATATGTTGATTCATAACATATAGATATAACAACTCTCACTCACTCAAAAAGAAAGACACTTTAAATTAAAACTGAAGAGTGGATTCAAAGTGATTTCATCTGTTTCTGTGAGTTACTTTTATGTAGCCAGGGAAAATTAGTTGACATAAAAGATTTAGAAATTGGATATATATTTATTACTATATGATTAGTTTACACAACAGCTTTTATTACAAGTTTTTCCTCCCAATGCTCCAGTATCTTCACACCAACACAGGTAGAAACTAGCAGTGTCTTGGCAGAATAACCACATCTTACTTATTGCTGCCACCATATAATGAAATTTTGTAATGGCATGTGAACCTCTGGCAGCACTTTTTACAGCATAGACAAAATAAAAACACATCTTACATTCACAAAGTAATGAAAAAGAACTTTGAGAGTGTAAATATATATTCTATTAAATTTACCCCCTGCTTCATGCACATTTATGCTCTATAGTTAAATATATTTAAACCCACTTTGGATGAAACTCCCAGACTTGTTCACATCAAAAACATTTGAGCTGGATTTTTTAATCTGCCAGTGAATGTAACTATGACCATGAGGACCTGATCCCTGTGCTGGGTCTGATCCAACAGATCTCCTGGTCAGGAGATAAATAACCTGACAGATCAGTGTCACCTGTCACAGGGGTTTATTGTCCTGGTCCCACTTTATACCCTGGAGCTGGAAAAACTGCCATCACCAGGATGGAAATAACCCACAACACAAAACAAAAACACACGAGGACACAATGGGTTCAGGATTATGGGATTACATCCTTGTGTATTATAAAAATGAGTTTCATTGTAGGATGTGAACTGTGATATGACATTTATTTACATTTTCATTAACAGTAATAGGGACTAGATGTTCCCTCAAAGTTTGTTTAAAATAGAAAACAGCAGGAAATATCCAGAATGTAATGAGCTCAATCTGCAGCAGGTCGACGTGCCCCTCTGTGACCTCCAGCCTCTTATCTCACAGTGTTTCCTGCAGTTTACCCTTCACATAACCGACATGTTTAAAATTACTCCGCACAGTGGGCAACTCTGATCCACCTACAACATACTTGTCTTATCTGACTCTTGAATATAGAGCTGACACAGAAGAAATGTGCATCTAGTTTTGCTCTTTTAACACTCTTATTCATGGCAATAATACTGTACTGTTCAGTATACGTGGATCCAAAAGAAACAGAACTTAACTATTTATAACAATTAACATTCCCCGTTGAGCACTTTCTGAATGTGATGCTTGGACACCTGACATGAAGGCAGCTGGCTGAAGTTTATCTTGTAAATTATTCCAAGCCCAGGCTGCATGGTACGATTAATTCTGAGATTTAGCGCTGACCAGTTCCTTTGACTTCAAGATAGCTAAAGATTGACCATCTAAAGTATAAGTAAGAAACATTAGAAAGCATTTTGAAGATAAAATGGATTTGTTCCATCAATAAGTTTATAAATTACAGCAGCTTTTGATATTGAAAGAGTTTAAAGTTACAGTATGTAACTATTTAAAGTAGATTTAGTAGAAATAAGATTCAAAACACATCTTACTGTGAAGAGGTGACCTGCAAAACCCCATAAACTGCTAATTTAAAGTGGGATCATAAGGTACAATAATGGTATGGGGGGATAATTGTTGACCATTCTTTGTGCCGCCATGAGAGGTCGTCGAACCATTCTGCTTCAGTGTCTGTAGATAAGGGGCAGGGGAGGTGAAGGGGTGTGAAGTTTTAATTTAAAGATCATCCACCAGGGTTGTTTATGCTGGGAGAGTCTCCCCCATCTACCAGAGGAGACACAGCATTAATGGCATGTTAATGATCACAGTTAAATTCTCATTTGTTCGAGTGGTCAGACATGACCACTACACTGGACGACCTCGACAACGTGCAGTGGTTGGATGAAGGTGGTCTGTTATTTTTTTGTTAACATGTTTAAACTGACTCCAGGTTTAGTCCAACTGTAACCTCAACGGACTTCTGTGCTGCACAGGAGTCCGCAAAGCAAATCAAAAGGCTGTTCAGCTGCCTTAGTTTGGAAAGCGAGATCTAGTCTTATTTACATTTTGAGTCAAATTCAATAATTGACTCAGTTCCCAAGAAAATATCAGCTGTGTCACATCTGGTTTCAGCCTGAGTAACAGGAGGATTTCTTATTTGGAGAAACCTTTGAGTCATGTCTGGTCTTTAAGTGACTCAGAGCGAGTCAGGTATTAAATATAGATGACATCACTGTAGCAGACATAAATTCATTTCGTCGTAATATTGTTAAGTTTGTGAATTTTGTTATTCCCCTGCTGAAGGCTCATACAAGAGATGATCAGTGTTTTACCGAGATCTGTGACATAAAAACCTGCAATTTATTCAGACTAATTTCATTTAATTTATTAAGTAATGAAGCCCACAGCAGAAATTTAGTGGACTGTTCCTTTAAAGCTGGTTTGACCTGACTTCATCAAGGTATTTTTCTCCTGATGTATCTGTCACCTGTCGACTGTTAACTGGTGTTTGCTCAGTAACATAATAATAAACACATAGTCTCTAACAGCCAGTGTATTCCAGAGCGGTGAAGTGTTGTCTTTCTCCAGCTGTTTCTATTCCAGCCGTCATCGTTGTGACCTTTTCAACACGGGCCGATCAACTGCTCTGTCACACACACTTCACACCTCTGAACACACTCATCTGTCCTCCGCTAATGACGGCTCGTATCTCTCTGTTATGTCATGCTCGCTCACCCTCTGAAAACTAATCCCTATTACCAACAGAAGAAATGTAGGCAACAAGACAACAGTGTGTTTGTGTGAAATACAAATGTACTTTTAGTCTGGATCAGTTTTTCCTGGTTTGGTTTCTTTAGTTTTAATTAAGGAAGGAGTTCAATATTTCGGGAGCTTGCCCTGTTAATAGTAAAATAAAAAAATTAGTAAAATTTGCCCCCCAGTATTTGTAATGCTCCATAATTAATGTCTTATATATTGTTAGTCTGATCTGTACAAAAAGCAAAAACTTTACTTTGTCCATGTACAGTGTAAAACGTTAATTAATGTGCTTTAACCTCTGTAAGTGGATTTTATTACCTTTTTATTACCTTTGCACAGAGTCAAGTTAACAGTTTGTCTTTGTTTTAAGTTTTTTGTAACTGTACCGCAGAGAAATGCAGGTTCAGGTGCTTAAAAATGCAAATGCTGTAAATCTAAAGCATAAATATACAGTGCAGATATCTGGTCCATTAATAGCTAAAGAGCTAAAGAACATGCTAAACATAAGAAAAGATAAGAAAATTAGCAAATTGCAGACATGAGTGTTTTGACCTCATTGATTTCTGCTGCAGAAAGGTTCAAACATTTTTAGGAAAAGTCTGAAGAGTGGAGGTTGTGACACGATGTTATTTTGTAGTTCATCGTTTTGTAAGTGTTTGTGTGTCTGTCTATAAATATCGTGGACAGTATTTCACATGTAAGATCTCTCTCAGGAGAGACGAGCTTGTGGATACCTGTTGACAGATAGACAGTTCGTCTGTCTGACAAATATTAGCAGGTTGTTTTATCAGAACAGTCGTCAGGTTTCCTGCCAGAGGCTCGAAAAACAGTGTCATCTCGGAGAGTGTTGTTTCCTGCACACACACAGTTATGTTTCATGGTCGGTTCACCGTGTGGCTGGTTCCCATGTAAAGAGCATGGAAGAGGATTTGTTGTTTTAATTTTCAATGAAAGGAAAAAGGAAACGATAGCTGAGGCGCAGTGAGGACAGGAAGAGAAATAAGGGAGGGGAATGAATTAAATACAGAGTGGAACAAATGAAACAGCAGCTAGACACCACAGGACAGCTTTAGACGTTTTGTGGAGCTCAGGCCTCTATTAGGCCGGAGGTATTATCGTTGTGGCAGATCAGTGTACAGCTGAAGTGGCTGAATCATAGACACTGGATCGTTATCCGTGTCTGGTTATGGTCAGCTTCAATTTTCCTGTGGTCATTTTGCGTCTTTCTCGTTGGCCGTTGTTGTTTTTGTCACTTCTGGTTTATTTTGTGGCTATTTTTGGTCATTTTTAACTGAGCTCTGTGACTTTGAAACAATAAATACTCATAGCAGAAACGCTCACTTCATGCAGAGACTCCGGCCAAGGGCCCTTCAGACTTGTGACGTCCCTGAGGCCTGTTCAGTAATCCATACATGGCTAAGAATGATGTGCTTGTAAGATGAGTGAGTGTGCCTTGAGAGGTTTTTAACAGAGTGAATGATTGTAATTAAGTTTGTGGGTATTTTCTGAATCGCAGGCCAGTGTCTGCACTAATTTTCTTTGATTTATTGTGATAGTAGTGATGCCTTAGTGTAGAGTGCAGCAATTCCTTTTAATAAAAGACATGTTTTTCTTATAGATCATAGAAAATTAAACTGTATGATTGCATTTAGTGACCTTGAACCACGACAGATGTCTAAAGGAAACTTTAAAAGCTCCATCAGTGGGTAGGTTGGATGTCTATTTTCTGAGTAAATAATCATGTGTGTTGAAAATCTAATGAAAAGACTGTAGAGCTGAAGAGGAGGAGATGAAAGATGAAGTGTTGAGACAACAGATAAGACTCTGGAGGGTTTGTTAGTACAGATGATGTCAGTGGGTGGACCAGTGAGATCATTCACCCATTTCTCTGTGTGTCTCTCTTTAGTTGTGTGAATATATTTTAGTTTATGACTATCTTTGTGCAGATATTGCCACAGGATATAGTCCTCATATCCTCAAAGGGCTGTTTGTGGGTTTGGACTTGGTTTAAGAGTTAAGTTTAGATGAAGGTTAAAGTTTGGGAGTAGACATTACTGTAGATGTGATAGTTGGGGGGGGCGAGGGAATGTAGTATGTCACACATGTGAATTACATTTTGATGTTCACTCCCTTCTCTTCCTCGCAAATTTGCTGAGAAATGTTCAAAACAAGTTTTTCCCCCTAAATGTTGTGATCATCGTCACTTCAGGAAACTCTGGATTATTTTTTCCTCCCAGCATCTTCTCTATTAAATCAGTGTTGTTTGCTTTTGGTTTAATTTTTTGAGGTTGTGTTTTGAGTTTAGTTAACTTCAGATCACACATACTAGAGTCTTCATCAGCTGCTTGAGTTGGTTCAAATCAATGTTTGGGACTAACGATTACTTTAGTAGCAGATCAATCCACACGTGATGCTCTAGTAAGCAGAAAGATGGTTTATGTGGGATTGAAATAAAATAAACTACAGTGTTTATTTGTCAGCCAGTGGAAGACTGTGACCTTCACTTGTACTTTTAATAGTTTTTAGACACAAATGGAGCTCTATGGGACAGATAAGATAGACAGGTGTCAGGCTGTGGATATACATGATCCCTTAAAATGTGAATAAAAGTTACAACTTGATGTTTGATTTTATTGTTGTGTTTTGCTGTAATTCTTTTGTGTCTCCTCTCAGATGTCTGTAAAGCAGAAAGCAGGAGGGAAAGGAGGTGCAGCAGCGTGCCTCACATGTAAGCAGAGCTGCTCTGGATACCAGCCACATTCTTGGAGGTACATCTTTTCCCTGTTTATACTTTAAATTTAAATCAGTCTCTCACTTTAAGTGTTCAAAATTCTCAACAAGCTGTCCACGAGACATGATTTTGTTTTCTGTAACAGTTCTATATCCTCTCCTGCACAGGAAAGCCTGCGTAGCCTGTGGCTGCAGCATGGTCGACCACACTCTCGGAGGGGATCTCGAAGACGACCAGCGAATGGGACGCCTGCTCGCAGCTTCACCCTGCTCACATTTGACAGCCAAGGTTAAAGGAGGCGGAGGTCTTCGCATGTACAAGAGAAACCGTATGATTGTGACCAATCCGGTGGTGTCACGCAAAGATCCGACCTTCAACACCACCACATATGACTGGGCACCAGCTGGCCTGAACCAGAAACTGGTGAGAGGCTGGTTGTTTGTATGAAGCCTCAGTTTGTTTGTCTGTTTGTAAAGTCAACACCAATGTTGCTGAGATCTGAGTACAAAGAGCTAAACAAAGGGAAACCCCCTTAACAAGATGTGACCTCCATTACACAAAGACAAAGTCACACAACTCTAATAATTAGCAGAGGGCTAAGTGTTGGGAAAAAGCCAAATTACATGAAGGCAAACTGAAAATGTTGAACATGATGCAAACAAATGTTATTTATCAACAGCGGCATTAACGATCCAAGAGTTTCTCAGTATTGAGGAACGTGTGTGTTGTTTCAACTCACACTTATCCGAATGCAAAATCAGGAAAAAAAGATTTGTTGTCAACATGAGAAACTTCATTGCTGTTTAAGGCTGTGTTGTTAGTTTCTGCATCTCTGCACGTCAAACAGCTTAGACTGTCTGGTTTCCATTAAATACAAGCTCAAGTATGTTTCAGATCTTACAGCCTATAATTATGATGATGACAGTGATTATTCAGCAGTATTGAGCACTGCAGAGCAGCAGAGGACCTTTCTGTGGTTGACTTGTAGAGACGGATATGAGACTGGGACTGCTCTGTGAAGATCTGTTACTAAACATCTTGAGTATGTTGTTTGTTTCACCCAGTACTTTTGTATTCTGCTGTGGAATAAACATACAGTGTGTAAAGTCTCCTGCTCCAGAACGTGCACTCACAGATGACCTGGACAGTGTGACAACAGCTGAAAGACACAGAGAAAGTTTTCTAAGCTGAAGTTTTGCATCCAGTAATGTTAGTTAGAACAGGGGGATTGTAATGCGTCTACTGTCCCTGTTTTCTAATGCATTTACTTTACAGTGTGTGATTGACTTTCAGTGGAAGGAAACGAAGAGACTGGAATGTACTTGTGAATTCTGTAATATTGTGGTTAAACAACGATAAATTACAAACAGTCAGAGACCAAACTCATCATCAATCAATTTGCTGTTAAACACAAAACTTATGTTCAAAACAACTCTAAACAACTAGAAATGTGTCTGTTGAAGACAGTGACAAGTGCTGCAAAAAAAAAAAAAAAAAAAAAAAAAAAAAAACGCTTCAGAAACATCTAGAACATGACAGAACCACATCCAGTGGATACACCAACCCAGGCTTAGTGTAGGATAACAAATCGGTGACGGTACAACAACTAGCTTGTTGTTAGTTAGTATAACAACTCAGCCTGAGTCTCAGGGGAAGTTTCTGCACACCAGTACATGCTGATGTGTTTTGTGTAGTGTGAATTTAGTATTATACACTTCATAAACTAGAGCTATGTCCTCTCAGGCCATGCAGTACATGGAGCTCATCCCAGAGAGTCAACGTCCAGTCTTGGGGACAAATGGAGCGTTGGAGCGACGTAGGCAGCTCCTCACCCAGCTCCCTATCTACGACCAGGACCCTATGAAATGTCAGAGCCTGGCCAGTGAGGAGGAGGTGCAGTAATCCACCATAATAAAACAAATAGTCATAGTTGTAAAGCATACGTCACGTGATGGAGAAGTTTAGTTTTGACAGTCTTGTTACAGGTTGCTCTGTTACTTTTGCAGATTTCCTCCATGCTGCTGTTTGTGCAGCACTACAAACAGGAGGTGCTGGGAGTTGGGGAGGTGGCTTTACCTGGTGAGGGTGGAGCTCTGAGAGAAGCAGCCATTCAGAGGGCAGTGAAGGAGGCTAAGGATCGCAGCAACAGTGACAAGAAGGATGCTCAGGAGCATGTGGACCGTAGCTCCAGCAACGCCGTCTCTGCTGCTGGTTCCACTAACGGAACAGATAACACTAAGGCTGAATACGTGAGTATACAGGGTGTTTGATATATTTGGAGTTTATATTCTGGTAATGCTGTTTAAAAAAAAACAATTGTTTAACGTTGCTGACACACTAGTTGTTGCTTTCCTTTAAGTTTATGGTTAGACACTAAAATACCAACCAGCCTCAACAAATAACATGTTTACCGAAGCACAAAACAAATGGGAAATATCTGTGTGACTTTGTGCCACATATTTTTTTATCATTTAAATGTTTGCATAGCCTCATCAGTAGCAGTGCTTGACAATCCATCCTCTCTCTGTCCTGTAGCAATGTACTGGTTGCCATGGAGAGGTTGCCAGTGACAGTCCAGCTGTTTATGCTGAGCGTGCAGGTTACCATAGCGCCCTGTGGCATCCCACCTGCTTTGTATGTTCAGAGTGTGGCCAAGGATTGGTGGACCTGGTCTACTTTTGGTCCAATAAGAAGCTGTTCTGTGGAAGACACTACTGTCAGACGGTTTGGCCTCGATGCTCCGGTTGTGACGAGGTGAGACGACGTCATTCCTGTGGACACGACTAATGTCAGACAGAGGAACTTAGTGACGTATTAGGGAAATCAGCTGTGAGGGAATCTGGCAGGTTGTGCAGACATTCATGTTCCCCAGAGGATGCAACCTAATGATTTTGGTGATCCTTAGTAATTAGCAAGTATTAGCATGCTAACATGCTAAATTAAAATGGTGAACATCGCAATCGGATTCACATACGTTTGATTTAGCATTGTGAGCATGTAAGAATGCTATTGTTAGCATCTCAGTACATTTTCAGGCAAGTCACACTCCAGATACTGTACAGGAGTCCATGTGTCTACATGTGACTCCAGTGACTAGATTACAAGATGGTGTGCCATTCAGTCGCTCAGTGGACCATACTACAAAAATGTTCTTCTGGAAAATGTCTGATACTTTGTCATTAAATTAATAATTTCCTCTCTTCCTTCTCTGCTGTGCTTCCTCAGCTGATCTTCTGCCAGTCTTTTCACACAGCCAAAGATGGACGGACATGGCATCATCTTCATTCCTGCTGCTGGAAGTGTGGGCAAAACCTGGATACACCATGTCAACACTGAGACACACACAGTAGACACATACAGGAGTTCACTTTTAAGAAGTTTTAGCACTGGTCAAACATCATAAAGAATATACACTAAATCCCATTTTGACTGCGGCTGCTTGTTTTCTATAAAACAAACAAAACAGCAGCAGAGATGGGAAAACAATGTTGAATAGGCAGGACTGAAAGTCTAGATATATATTTAGTTGACATATTAGTGTTCTATAAAGAAAATAAGTCCAGCTGATATATTTGTGTTTGAAAGACAGTTAGCTGACAATGAAGTATTCAATGAGTTGTTCAGCTAAGCCTACTGGTGTTTCAAGTACTTAAGGAAATATTTAGTTAACACAAATGTGTTTAAAGTACTTAATGAAACATTGTGTTGATTTATTAGCACTTAAAGTACTGACAGTGACTGGAGCCAGATGTGCTGCAGCCTTTCAGATGAAAACAAAAACCAGAGCTGACCTGACATTTTAAGAAATACATGAATGAATGACCAAAGGAAATGTAGCAATTAAATCACTTAAAGTAAGTTAGAGAGTTTGTTTCTAACTTTTCACTCAATCCTGTGTTCTTCAATCACTGAAAAAGTCCAGTGATTTATCAAACATTAAATACGATTTTTGTTTTCTATATATATTTTTTTAAATAATAATAAATCCCACATTGGGCCACTTGATTAAAATGTAAAATTATTTTTATATGATGTATAGGTTCCAGGACTATAAAAACTTGCTTTATTAATCGTTTTTGGCCTGAAATTTAAGTTTTATTTCCTTAAAACAAGTAAAAAAAATCCTCTTGTTTTGCGAATTTGCTTTTATCAAGCGTCATTTTTGTATTTCTTGTTTGGAAAGATGTCTTTTTAAATAAAACTGTCAGAAATATTTTACTCCTCTAGATGCTGTTTTATAACTGACCCTCTATTCATCACTCTGTGTATGAACAGTGGTGAGAGTATTTTTATTTCCAGACAGAGTCACAACTTGTAATTAAACTTAAAATTATCTTGTGAAATATTTATTAATTCCTAAAATGTCAGGTTTGGCAAATATGTATTTAGATGCTTACAATGAATCTGATTTATTGACATAAATAACTGGACAGACACAAAGCTGGAAAAGGCATATTGCTAATTAGGAATTAATAGTAGCCTGCAGCTCTGCTGGATTTTATTTAAATAGAATTTTTTTTATTGTTTTTTGTTTTGTTTTGTTTTTTCTTAGCCTTTACCCACATCTGAAGTTATACTTACAGTAAATTACATTAGATTATTTACTCACAGTAATACTGTTCTTCTGGCTGTGAAGTTAGTCCCTTTGTTGTTGTTGTTGTTGCAATGTGCTAAATATTCAGTTTAATAAACTAGCCAGAAATAAAACTGTGCTAGTGAGATGTTAACTTAATTGATTCTTTGTTTTCATAAAATATATTACTACAATCGGCTAAGATAACATCAGCTTTTATGACATATAGACAACAATATTCTGTTCAGTACTTTATCTGTAGACATAATGCAGTAGACTTTAGCAAATCCAAATTGAATATTGATAGTAATTCAATTGCTGTGTGTCCAGTATGATGTGTTTAGTTTAGCTTTGCACAAAAACTGGAAGGAGGAAACTGCTAGCTTAGCTCTTTAACTCAGTAACAAGGATTTATAGAAAATCTGCTGTGAAGGAATTTAAGTTTTTGTTAATGTTTGCAGAAACTGATAGATCAGATTCATGGTATTGTTTTAGCATGACATAAAACTAAACTGTAGCTCATGTTTTAAAGAAGTTTGTTATGTTCAAAATCATTTACTATAGGCTACCGTTAATAAGTGTAACCATAGTCTTGTTTCCAGTAAACAATATTGGACATTAACTGTGTAAATCTTCACTCACGTCACATTGGATGGATGTTAATGACAGTATCCTCATACACCTTTGATGTAAGGTTTACAAAACAGACATTTCAGTTTCAGTTTTAAGTTTTTCAGTTGTGATTGTGGCTTTAATGTTGATATGAAGCCTGTTTATAAGTGGAAAACAGTAATTCTGATATGAACGCTAAAACATTACAACACTACAAAATTACAACTAAATTCCACAGTGAATAGTGAATAAAGTTACTTCTGATTATTGAACTTCCTGTTGTGAATTGTCTTTTTGGACATCACTCAACAAAGAGTCAGATTTCCTGAAAATGTAAATATATCTGTATTGTTCATTTAATTAATCATGAGTTTATCACATCACTGACGTCATTTACAGAGAGTATGTTTTAAATATTCATCAAAGTGTTGCCAAAATCATCTTTATTTTCAAAAGGTTAGGGACAGTCTACTATAAGAAACTTTGCAATGATAGTTTGTTTAAAAAGCTCTAATTAAATGCATGTAAAAAAAAAAAAAAAACCCAACCTTTTATAGCCCACACGCACGTTGTTATTATTCACGTTTTAGACAAGTCGCACTTTACTGAGAAACTGAGCTTTGCTAAAGGAAAGTCTTAGCTGATTACATTTTATTTTTTACAACCAAGTTGCACTATAAACGTGTATGTTGGCTACAGATCAAGATTTAAGAGGTTTCAGAAACAGAAATTAGGTAATCCTGTACTGAATCCATCCAGCTGGAGTAAAATGTTTTTTTAAGCAGAACTCTGGTTTGAAGTCAGGAAAATTAGAACACTGTTTTAGAAAGCGGATCACAAACCTTTATTGATATGTGTGTGTCTGTGTGCTGACCTACTCTGTGCAGGAATGTGAAGTATTCCTGAGTTTCCCGGCCAGCATTCCTGGGTAGTTGTGTCATCCAGCTGACTGTCTGACAGCTGCTTCCTGAAGCATGAAAGAAAAGCCAGAAAAGGATATTTTTAGTCCCAAGTAAAAACAGATTTATTTGGTTTGCTAAGTGTTATGGCCTTTAATAGCACCCGGCGTCATCTGCGAGGATTTATAGAGGATCTGTAACAGCAATTCACCACTTCCTCTGAGTCAATACACAGATTATCCAATTATTCCATAATACAAGCTTTTTTCCAAAGAGGCTGAGACATCGTGTAACATTTAATGATTTCCAAATCATATAAATCCCAAGTCTGATGGAATAATACAAAGATAATATATCAAATTTGATTGTTTTTTTTTTTATATGTGCTCATTCTGAATATGATGTCAGCAACATGTTTTAAAAAAGTTGGGAAAGAGGTACATTTATCACTGTAGTTCTTCACCTCTGGGGGGAAAAAAACATTATTTCCTTTGCTGCTTGACAATTTCAGCTGCTCGTGTGCCCCCTTTATCATATTCCTTGCTACATAATGTGCTAAATGCATCAAATACAAGACATATAGGACAGGTAAATAAAGTGAGTACTGTGGTTTATTTAAGTACACACAGGTGATGGAGTATTTGGCAATGACAGAGTCTTCAATACTAGCTTTTAATAAGGCTGGGTGAGTCATTGCTGAACAATAAATCCACAGCAAGGACTGGCAGAGTGAATGTTCAAATAATATTTCCAAATTGTTTTCAAACTATTAGATAAAAATATAAAACAAACAGGAACGTCTGGCATGAGCTTGGATGCAAGCATCTTCGGCAAATGGGATGGGATGAAGAGCATTTAATGGAAAGTAAATGAGTAAGGAATTTACAAGTAACAAAATAATGAAAGAGAAGAATCATGACAAATGTTTTCAATAGGTGACAGATCTGGAATTGTATGCTGTTGTAATACATATAGTTTGATACTGTCTTGCTGAAATAAGTCTTCCCTGAGTGAGACAGTATATGTCGCCCCAAAATCTGCACATAATCTATGAATGAGCAAAAGAACAATGTGTAGCACTGACGCCAAGTGTTTAAAAGTAATACTGCAGTCCAAATATCTCTTCTCCACAAACTTTATTTAGTCCTATCCTCCTTTATGTTAGGTTGTTCAGCTAATCTATATAATGTAATGTTTGAAAATCATAAACCAGCATGTTATAGCATCGGTCCAGTGTTAGCTTTATTCATTACTGGCTATTTGAAACACAACCAAAGCTGAGCCTGTTATTCTGAAACCAAACAGGCACTGCTGTGAAAATACACACTGTGGAGTTAGAGTTACTTCTTTCCGTGTCCCAACTGAACCGTACCTCCACAGATCCCAGCTCATTCTTTTAATGGAAAACAACTCAAGTTGCACTTCAATCAGTTTTTTCCTAAATGTTGCTGGATTCATTTTAGCCTCTACACTTACAAGATTTCCAGGGTCTGTTGCTCAGAAACATCTGCACATCATGATTCTGCACCAACATGCTTCACAGCTGGCTGTAGGAAGATTGAAGCGTGTGCCATATTCCTTCTATTTCCTACTAATGGATTTAAAAGTATCTAAAGAGATATTCAGTCATGTGGAAATGTTTCTATCTGCTGACTTATGCTTTTCATTAAACTTTTCATAGCACTGCCTGTGTTTTGTCTGTACAGTGTCATTTTTGGCCAGGATACTGATTCACCTGTAACTGGACTCTGCAGGTTCACTGCATTCAGGTAACCTCCATTTAATTTATTGTGACTTCTAAAACAAATTGGCTGCATCAGTGATTATTTAGGTAAGTCGCTTTGCAGACAGTGTATACTGAAATAAATTATTTTCTTTTTACTATTTGTAACTAATTTATATAGGGATCTGGTTTCATTTTGACATAAAAAAGTACTTTATATTTAAATTTTAACTATTTCCTGGGGTTTCAAGATAAAAAGAGGCTGCTTAGATAAAATTATTCAGCTATAAAGAGAAACACTTTGCGTAAGTGTGGGAGCAAGCTTGAGTCAGGTGAATATATTTTAAATTAAAGCACAGGTAAATCCACCTCATCTGGCAGGGAAATAACTTCAGGGAAGTGCAGCCACACAACACAGGAGACACCAGGTCGGGTCACTTGGTGAACTGCACCAGAGGTTAACAGGTGAATGAACGTGTGGAAACTAGTGGAAAACAAAGTAAACAAGGCCAGAACAGGGACTTTGTGATCATAATAATAATAAAAATGCAATAATAATCTATCTATCTGCAGACTCTCCGTCAGTACCTGGATGCAGTACAGTCCTTGTACTTTCTCTTTAAGTGTAAATAAAAGAATGTTACGTAATCTGGGTGAAAGAGGAGGAAGAGAGTGGACAGGCTGCAGGTCAAAGGGATCTCAGACAGGTGCCGCACCTATCCTGTGCATGTGATAATAAACATATTATAATAAAGAGTTAAGTTGTCTTCACTGTTCACCGTCAGGTTTGAACCTTGAAAAGAGACAGTAATAATCAGGATGTGTAATAATGTAAACTCCAGTTTTACACACTTCAAAGTTGTAACTCTGTGTAACTTTACAGTGATTTATTTTGTTACTCAAAGGCCAATCACAGTTTCCAGAGCTACAGCTGCTACTTTTGCAATTAATCTCTGTGGGAAAAGTGCTTTTTGACTCAGTGTGCATGACGAAACCAATGCAGAAGTTGCAATAAAAAGATTTGGCCACTCAGCCAAAATAGCTTTGAAGGCAGAAATCACAGCAAGGCCGTCCCATTTTGAAGGCTTATTCAAATTCTCCTTTCCCTGGACACCCTCGGTGGGTGGATCCTTTATGGCCCAACCTGTCCGAAGAACCTTTGCACGCCAGTGATGAAAACAAGGAGTGCAACAATGCTACTTCAGCTGTCAGTGGTTTTAATGCACTTGACCCACAGAGAGTCTAAGGTCAGGACAGGGATCTCGGGAACTAGTTTTACCTTGCAAGACTTCTCATTGCATTTTGAACAACACTGTCTATTAAACATAATGCCTAATAATATGTTGGTTGCATTATTAATTTACTGTTTTTCATCAGTAGCACGTTTGTAATATAGTATAATAATTCACGGATCTCCAAAGTATCTCACGACTTCATATGCAAATATATATATTTTTGTACTCTAAACACATATAAGGGCAAATAATAGATTTACTTTACACCTGTTTTATTTTACACAAGGGCAGTCTACATATTATCCAGTTTGCTTTTTATGTAATTAATAAAGTTTTGATTTGCCTCATCTATCTATCTCTCTATCTAGTTGTAAACTTTCCGACAGCTCCTGAATGCAGCACATTGTACTTCCTCTTTAAGTGCACATGAAAGCCTGTTGTGTAATTCGTGGGTGAAAGAGGAGGAAGAGGAGGAGGAGGAAGAGGAGGAGGAGGAAGAGGAGCGGACTGTTTGGAGGACAGCTGCACCGGCAGTGACAGGTACCGTACAGGTCTCATTTACAGGTGATAATAAACATCTTATAATAAAAAGGTTAACGTTTCTTCACCGCAGCATCTCTCAGTGTGTGTGTGTGTGTGTGTGTGTGTGTGTAGTTAACCTGCAGAGTCCGTGTTGTGTTCAGGTTTAAAATGAAACGTTTTCAGGACTCAGTCAGAAACAGGACACTCGTTTATCACAAACCTTACATTTGTATCTGCGGCCTTAAATCTCTTCTCTGTTCCTGAAATTTCAGAATAAAACGTGTAAGAAAAATTCTACAGTTTACAGGAAACTCGTTAAGAAATGGGAAGTTGCTTCTTTACTGTAAACTCCAGTTTCTACTGTTTCATTCTGACGCTCATTTTCTGTAACTTTGTGTAATATTTAAATAAATTTTCCGACACAGTCACAGACCCATAGTTTCAGACGGTCATTGAATGGAGCACTCGTCTGTACCTGAGTTTAGTCATGATCTTATTAAAAATTAATAAACGTCAGCTTTTCTCAGTTAGAGTTATTTAATGTGAAATAAATAAATTTTTTGTGTTTTGTATATGTTCAGTAAAAGTTGGACAGGTTATTATTAAATAATTAGTTGTATTAGGCGGGGAGGGGGCACCTTGCATGTTTAAAGTTTTAATATTTTAATTGATTTGGGTCACAAACTCTGTTAAACTGTATTTTTTGTTTCTTTAAAAAATCACTATTGTGATATTTTGGAATATTTGGGTCATATTAACCTGATTCCATTTTCATTTTCATTCAACTGGTTTTAGGACTTAAAGCTTCAGTAGCTGTCGGTCTGATGTGAACTGAGTCAGTTTCCACATTTCAGAGACTGAGCTGAGTTTAAACTACGACTTGTTTGTGTGTTTTATTTTTAAAGGAGTGTGCAGCGATGGAGCTCGATGTTGGCAAAACGATCATGTTAGCAGGCGGCGTTCTGGTCGCCCCCATCCTCGCCTTCATCACCTCCTTTATGTTTTGGCCTGGAGCACTTCTTAAAGCCTACAACTGGTAAAAACACAAACACAACACACAAAAATAACAGACTGGTTAGACTGGGAGTGGATTAGTGTTTACTGGTATTGAAACTCCTGTTAACCTGGTGGTTTTCAGTGAGTTTGTGTTTATTGTTCACATTAATGTTTTCTCTAAAGCTGAATTTATCACTTGTGAAGGCTCTGAAGTTAAAATAACAATGAACGACAGTGGAAAAAGTGCTCAGATCCTAAACTTAAATGAAGGCACCAGTATAAATATGTAAAAAATAATTGGTGGTGTTTTTTTATTACTATATTATACAGACATGTCAATGTGTGTATTGAATATGTGTTTATAAGTGTATATGTTTAGTTTGTGTGTGAATATTTGACTTTGAACCAAGTATAGTAAAGTAAAAATAGCTAAGTTTGGCTGCTGCTGTGCTGTACAGGTATATAAACCTTTATTTTACTAGGTAATAAGTGATGTGAGTTAGTGTGACCTCACCTACTGGACTTTGTCTAAGCTGTAAAAAAAATAATTAATTATGGCTGCTACAGTAATTCCTTCTGTCTCCTTCACAGAGACTCACACATACTTTACTGAGTCACTTTCATTTGCCAGTTTTATCAGCAGTTGTTCTGTCACTACTCAAATACCCGTCTGAACACACGGGTCTTGAGCTGCTCTGTAAAGGTTTCCACAGGGTTCACAAGTCCAACAGTAGAGAGTCCAGAGTTTAGGAGCCACAAGTTCAAAAGAAAAGTCTCTTTCAGGAGGTGAAGCGACATGAAAACAGGAAAAAATGCTTGCATGCTAATTTACGTAAGTAAAATATCTGAGTACTTGAGTGGCTGCAGCACAGGAGGTCGAGCTGTCGTGGACTCAAAGTGTCCCAAACCCCAGGCTAGAGAAAGATAGGTCAGGACAGCTCCTTGTACATCATCAGTGTGACTGTGTGAATGAATGAGTAGCAAACTGTGAAGGACTTTGAAAACTGATAAGGTAAAAAAGGACTTTTAATTGTCTCCAGGTATATTCGTCGCAGTTTGGGGCTGGTGATCCGCTATTCCTACAGTGGAAGTTACCGTTTCTGTTATTCCAGTCGTGGGACACCAGGTGGGCCCACACCATCACTGCTGCTGCTGCACGGCTTCTCCGCCAGCAAGGACATGTGGCTGCCTGTCGTCAGGGTAAACCTACAGACTTTATACTGTATATATGTTTATACACAGTGTGTGGGTAAAACATAAATACACACAGTGAGCATCTTTATCGAAGACCAGTAATAGGAAAGACAGAGGAGATGGTTTCACTATATTGTGTTAATAATTAAGTCTTTAATTCAGTATTAATCCCTTTGTTTGTTTTCTATTCAGCACCTCCCCAGAAACCAGCATGTGGTGTGTGTGGACATGCCAGGGCACGAGGGGACAAGTCGCACAGATGCTAAAGACTACAGCATCCAGGGGCAGGTGGCCCGAATCCACCAGGTTTGTATGAGACAGTCAGGTTGTGGTTAGCGTGAACAGACAGCCTGATGTTCACATCTGTGTGCTTCATCTCTACCATCAGGCTACACAGAACCACTGGAAACTGTTATTCCTCTTGACTGAGATAGTCTCTGTTGCTCTCTTCCTCTCTCTGTGCAGTTTGTGCAGAGTATCGGTCTGGATAAAAGACCCTTCCACCTGGTCGGGACATCTATGGGTGGGAACGTTGCAGGACTGTTTGCTGCTACTTACCCCTCTTATCTGTGCAGCGTCACCTTGGTGTGCCCGGCAGGTAAAACCAGAAGATGTCTGGTGTTCAAACTGTTTGCTGGAGCAAGTTTAAACACTCTCCTGCTGATTCTCTTTGTCCTCCAGGTCTAGTTTATCCCAAAGACTCCGAGTTTGTGAAGCGTCTGAGGGAGCTGGAGAAAACTAAGGAGGAAGATGCGATCCCTCTGATCCCCACCAATATCCAGCAGCTGGACTACATGCTGAGACTCTGCTGTCACAACCCCCTCAACCTCCACCGGCAGGTACAGAGGAAAATGTTATGCTGACTGAGAATCAATAGGGGTTAGAAAGCTCAGTGTTATGTATCGACCATAAGGTGGAGTTAATGTTGTAGCTGATTAGTTTAATTAATAGTGTTATTAATTAATTATTCTACTATTTAGAGATATTTCTGTGTTTATGTGTTGTGTTGTGTCGTCAGATCATGCGGGGTCTCTTGGACAACAGGATCCCCAACAATGATTTCTACAAAGAAGGTCAGTCCTGAATTATGGATCAGTAGCCCTGCAGTGAGACTAAATAATTAAATTTATTCATTCATTTATTCATCAGAGACAACGCATTTCAATTAACGACAACTGATGCCAAGAGGAGAGTAGAAGAAATTAACTACTTAAGAAATTATTTTTCATTAATTTAAATTACCTTTAGATTTAATTTAGACTTTCAATTTTATGGGTTTCAAGAAAGTAAGTACTGCAGCATGTCCTGTCTCATGTCGTGTGTCTGTTTTCAGTGTTCATGGAAATTGTCAAAGATAAGTCTCGTGAAGCGCTTCAGGAAAACATGCATCTGATCACATCACCGCTGCAGGTCATCTGGGGAAAGGAAGACCGGGTAATTAATTCACAGCAATGGAGAGATGGTCATTTAAAAACTAGTTATGTTAAAAGAAAACAGCATCTGCACATTAAATATTTAAAATAAGCTGTCTTTCAGTATGAAATGTTCCAAACTAGAAGCAAAACTTAAAATATCAAATTACTCACTGTACAAACAGTTGGTCAGTGGTGCAGATGCAAAGACACATGAGCTATACTTTAATTTAATAGTTATTTGGGCTGAAGCAAATTTTAACCAATTTATGGACGTTTAGTTTAAATTATGTGTCCTTTATATAAATAGCATCTGTAAATGTCTAATAAATGTTGTGAAGTAAAGGTTCAGGAGGTAGAGTGGAAATTGTTGGTTGGTCATTGTAAATAGAGATGTGTATTTTTATTTTACCTGTTCTCTCTCAGGTGCTGGATGTGTCGGGGGCGGCTGTGCTTCAAACAGCTGTGCCAAGCGCCAGGGTGGAACTGCTGGACAGCTGTGGTCACTCTGTGTCGCTGGAGCGGCCGAGGAAAGCCGCCAAACTCATCATGGACTTTGTGTCTGAACAGGGAGACGATGCTAAAAAACATTCCTGAAGGAAACGTTATAACTGTGCTTCTCAGGATGGAGAGATAGAAGGTATTGATGAAGAAAATAAGGCAATCATGATGATGAATGTTTCTAATTTACTGTAATGACAGCGTTTAAAGCTGTGAAGATTAAAATTTAACTAAATATTCCTGAAGTTTTTACCAGTTCCTGCTTAATACAGCACCATGCAGAAAGCTGCAAAGTTGAACAAGTTTATAACAAAATGTTGAATAAAAATGTTGAATAAAAATGTATCACAATGAGATTTTTCTGTTTCACAGAAAACAGTTTTTCAGTTTCTCTTTTCATTTGAATACAGGTGTTATTGTGTGTAAAGTCTCCTACTGTGTTCTGACTAAATATTTAACTCATAAAAGCTCAGTGAATTCATACATAACAGCTTTAGATTATAAAGTATAAATGTGTCATCTTAACACTTGTACAGCTCTGAGGAAGACGGAAATAAATCTTTACTCAATTAATTGACTATTTGAACTTGAGATTTCTATTCTTAATCGTTGTTAAAGCATCCTCACTGTATTTTTTTTAAATAAAACTAAACTTAACTTAAAACTTTAAATGTGCCTAAACATTTTGCACACTAATTAATGAATCTGCAGATTTAGCAAGTATTTTTGATAGTTAAAGTACATTTTGAGCTAATAGGGTTTTAATGCATGACTTATAACAGACTGCTTCTACACTATTGTATTTTACGTATGTATTGTTACTTTTACTGATGCAATTTTTCTGATTACTTCTTATATTTTTGTTGTGGTATTTTTACTCTAAGGATCTGAGTATTTCTTCCACCACTATACAGAAACAATCTTGAGCAATATATATATTGATATATGATATTTGTGACAGAGTGATGCATCACACTATTGGACACATCTTTGACGTGACGCGCATGCGCTGTACTAAGGTGAACTAGCACACGCTGGTCCGTTCGGATGTTGATCGGTTCTTTATCAACCAGCTGTTTTTGTTAATGTTGATGTAGCTGCTGTGACAGGTCAGTAAAATGGGACTTTATGTTGAATAGTGCATGTTTTTCTGAACTGTTTACTGTTTAGCTGACAGCGAAGCAGCGACGATCTAGCATACCTTAGTTAGCTTTAGCTCCTGTTAGCTTGTTTGGCTAAAGGTGAACTCATGTCAAGTTACTTCATTCTTAGTTCAGTTTCCAGTTTATTAGTTGCACTAATCATGTTCTTTATATATATTGTATGTGGTGTTTATTTTAATAATGTTTATTTGTTGTTTAAACTGTTTAAGAGAGTTGTGGATTCAGCTTTTATATCATTTGGAGACTGTGTTTTGTGATGCTGTGTTGAGTTGAGTCATAATCAAAATAAATGAGATGAATAAACAAATAAAAATAGCTAAAATTAAGTTATAGTGAATTCAGACTAAATAACAGAAACCTTTTTATTAATACAGCACACAGGTTTCCTGCTTCAGAATTGATAGATTTGTGTACAAATGCACTCCTGGCAATAATATTATTTAAAATGATGTGGAACTTAGTTCATGTCTGTTAAACATGTAGTTATTGTTGTTGTTTTTTAGTGTGAACTAATTTACCTGCTGCTCAACACCTGATAGAGACCAAGTCACGGATGCTTAAATAGGATGAGAGGAGACGACAAAAAGGACAAATCTGCTGGTTATCAACGGGTTGTGTTGAAGAACGCCTCTCCGTACCACTACATGAAGGTCTGCCTGTAAGTCAGAGTGACACGTTTAGTTTAATTCATCCAATACGCAGTATCAGTATTGGATAGTTATTTATATTATTTTATAAATATATACTCTGTATATATATATTTCTGTGTGTGTTCAGTGTGCTGGAGGATGAGTCCACCAAACTGAGTGCAGTTGAACTAAAGCAGTTCATCATCACAGGCCTGAAGACTTTGTATGGAGAGGTGAGATAATTAACACGTCACATGTTTGATTCTTTCTACTGCAGAATTATAACCAAAAGCTGGATAGTGGAGTCGTGTTTTAAATGTCTCCAAGGAATTGTTTTGTGGTTATATAAGTTATATGTTAATTAATGAGGTGTAAAATGTAATGATAGGCAGATTCTGTAACTGTTGGACACAGCCAGGTTGATTCTTTAGTCTTTATTCTCAACTAAGAGGGACCCCCTGCTGGCTCTATTTGTTTAGATGCCTTCACTTTTTGCACAATTGCACAATTTCTGTTTGAATAGTAAGTGAAAATATGTTTCTTTATCTATGAAACTGGCTGTGCAGAAAACTCAAGAAGCTCCGTGTACAAAGATATACTGTATGTTTGCAGTTTGTCAGTTATCACTTCAGAACAACACCCTGTTAGGATGCAGTAGTGAGCACAAAATTAGGAAATTTGATTGGTAGAAAATGTAATGATAGGCAGATTCTGTAACTGTTGGACACAGCCAGGTCGATTCTTTAGTCTTTATTCTCAACTAAGAGAGACCCCCTGCTGGCTCTATTTGTTTAGATGCCTTCACTTTTTGCACAATTGCACAATTTCTGTTTGAATAGTAAGTTTAGAAGCTTCTTATTTATTGTAATTTGATGATTAGTAACATTTTGAGTAACATGCTAGCACTAGCTTAATTTGAATATCACAGCAGATTTCCAGGATATTCTATTCAATTTGAATTTTGGTCAGTTCCAGACACTTTTTTTATGCATTTGTCTTCAGGTAGGAGCAGCTTTGAACTTTGACCTGTTAAAGTACGATGAAGACACTCGCACTGCTTTTCTGCGTGTTTGCAGCAGGTAAGTGCTGCAGGAGCAGGATTGACGGAGATGGAGGAGTGATTTTTCTTATTTAAAAACATATTTGCTTTTTAATGTAACTGTCTGTGTGTTTGTCTTCAGGGGTTTGGTGAAGCTGTGGAGTTCCCTGACTCTGCTGGGCTTCTACCAGAACCAGGCCTGTGCCTTCAGGGTTCTACAGGTCAGCAGACATTAATCTTACGTACAAGACCTGCTTGTGCAAATATGTATATTCCTTGGCGGAGTGTAGTGAGTAACAAGTGATTTGAAAGAATTTTTGGCTTTGTCTAAATTTCATTTTTCATACCTTAGATTGTTTTAAATGAATTAAATTTGAGTACATATGAATGATTTAATAGAAACCTAATGCTAAATTTTGTTTGCACACTGTAGAATAATTTTTATATTGTGCCCTTTTAATGTTATGTGATGACTCAGCTAAACCCTAAAGTGAAAATATGTTTCTTTATCTATGAAACTGGCTGTGCAGAAAACTCAAGAAGCTCCGTGTACAAAGATATACTGTATGTTTGCAGTTTGTCAGTTATCACTTCAGAACAACACCCTGTTACGATGCAGTAGTGAGCACAAAATTAGGAAATTTGATTGGCAGAAATCTGTTTACGCCCTTAAGCACACATAGAAAAGAAGCGTGTGATTTGAGACTTAGGTTCAGAATATTTTTATCAAGCCGAAGTGAAGAGTGAACACTTCTATGTTGCTCAGGATGACGGGTTCCTCTCATGTCTTCTTCAGGTGTCTCCGTTCCTGTTGGCGTTGACAGGAAACAGTCGAGAGCTGCAGCTTGACTGAAGCAGGACACAAAGCGTCATCATCTTCAGGATGAGTTTTTTATGGAGGAGCATCATAAACAAACCGCGGTTGTGCCTGTCCTCCATCACAACTGCTCTTCCCTCCTGCCGGCTGCTCCATGTCGGACAACAAGCCTCCATCACGAAAGCATTCTCTACCCGCGATGTGGAGCTGTTCGCCGAGCTGACAGGTGACAATAACCCCCTCCACCTGGACCCAGACTACGCCCGCACCACCTCATTCGAGGCACCGATTGTTCATGGCGTCCTCATCAACGGCCTTATATCGGCCGTGCTTGGCACCAGAATGCCCGGCCATGGATGCGTCTTCCTGTACCAGGAGATTCGCTTTCCGGCGCCACTGTACGTTGGAGAGGAGGTTCTGGCTGAAGCAGAGATCCGTAAGATCAAGATGTCATTTGCCTTTATTGCTGTTAAATGCTCGGTCAAGGACAAGGTGGTGATGGAGGGGGAGGTGATGGTGATGATGCCCGAGGAGCAACAGCAACAGAAGAGTTGAGAGGAGGTCAGAGGTCACAGCACCTGCAGTTCGCATGATGTAGGTCTGCAACTTTTCTGCACCATGGAATTTATTAACTTGATGCCATAGTTTTAGTTGTGTTGATAACAAAGTCTTCGAGGACACACATAGTCATGTCAGACGACTTGCAATTTATTGTTTTACATGTTTAGTTTATCGGCTCTGTGTATGTGGAATAAAAGTCCTGAGTTATATTTTAATTTCAGTTCTTTTTTTATTGCCTTTGCTCTGTCATTTTACACCATTTTTTTTATCTCGTGCCGGGATATCCTACATCAAATAATCTGCCACATATTTAGTCTATTCATTAATTTTTAAAGCCTAAGGTCTTCTTCTCTGTGTTAATTTGACAGGAATTGTATAGATAAAATAGTGCAACAGGTGTATTTAGATTGTCTATTTGAAGCTAAACTGCAGCTCTTGTTCACAGTTGGACTATAAATTGAGGCTTAAACTGTCAAACACTTAACTTTTATTTTTTGTTTTTTTAATGAATGAGGATTTTGCCACGTTATGTTTTAAGAACAGTGATGTCATTTCAGAGTTCTAGACCCCACTACCTTCAAGGCTTGCTTGTATACCACAGTATAGTTTGGATATAGGTATAAAATTATTGATTTTGGTAAAAGAAAAACAGCAAATCAGAATTATTAAATGAGAAATAGGGGGTGTTTGTTTTTTCTGGAATATTTACTTCAGTGGTGATTTGTATATCAGGTGTATCAGCAGGTTTTCTGTTAATTGATTCTCTTCCTCTACTATTCACCTGAACTTCGATGAGCAGTTGCGTCTCCCCACCAGCAGGAGGCAGTGACGCCCTTTGACGTGGCCTTTACGTCGACAGAGCAGCGTGATGACGTCTGCGTTTTCTGGTTACGGCACAGCTAAGCTATGCTAAGCTAACAGTTCGCCCGTCTCCGGTTGTTGGTGTTCCTCCTCCTCCTCCTCCTCCTCCGCTCAGCGGGGCGCCGCCTCAGTGTCCTCTCGGTGGCTTCAGTCGGTGACAGACCGACGCTCAGATCCGAGTTTCACTGTTGGTCCTCCGGGATGTCGTTCCTAGAGAAGCCGAGCCCCGGCAGGCTGCTGCTGGACGACACCGTCCCCCTGACTGCGGTGATCGAAGCCAGTCAGAACCTGCAGTCCCACACGGTGAGTGTTCACTGGAGCTAAACGTTAGTGGAGCCGGAGCAGGCTGTCCGAATAACCGCAAGACAACCACCAGAGCCTCGCTGTAGCCTCACGGAAGCCTCGCTGGTGATGGTGGCGTGTAACGTAGCTTCACGTTGTAAGAAGGAGGCGTTTAAATGTGTCGCTGCGTCACCGGTTCCATTATCGGACACAGTTATTTATTATTAGTCATGTTCCTCACATCGAGTTTTTACGATCAGAGTCGGTTTATCTGCAGAAAATCCACCTGGATGTCAGGTGGAGAGGTGGCTTCCTGACCAGGTGCACCCTAAGCCCTTTATCGGACAGGCGGGCAGCCGACCCGTGGCTCCGTGGAGCTGTCACTGATTAATTTCCTGGAAGCTGTTCAGCCCCGAGCAAACTGCTGAGACACCGGGATCTATACTGAAGCACCGACACCGACCGGCTGGAGGCCTGGGGGCTGAAACTGTACCTATAAAACCCAGAGTATTGTTAATTTACTGCGTAAAGAACATTATCAGGGAACACTGCGGTGTTTTGCGCCTGTTTCATTCATCTTATTACTGGAGGACGTTTAAAGAAAGACTTGTAGCTGTAAAGCTGTAAATTTACAGCATTTTGTGGCTCCCTGTGAATTATTTATGTCGAATAGAAGAAACAGGCGGTTGTCTATAGAGAGGATTGATGTGTGGGTTTTAACAGTCGGCTTCAGTCAGACTCAGACAATAAATAACCGGATATTTAGCTGGACTTTGGTTTGGTAGCTCTCCTAAACAGTTCAGCTAAGTTAACCAGGTTTTAGCAAACGTCCCGTTTACAATAAGAAGCGACGTTTGAACTGTGTCATTGTCAAACACCAATAAATTAAATAGGAAAAATAAAAGCGGACAGCTGGATCCTGTCCGATAATGGACGCACCGGCGGAGGGTTTGTTGTTGACAATCCAGTAGTGTTCACCTGCATCACACAGTTAGCTTAGCATGCTAATGTCAGGCATCCTTCTAAAACACAACTGACTAATACTCATGAGCATAATTATTAGTGCTTAATATTCATAGGTTTCCGTATTTTTATTAACACATTACTATTTTTCTTACTTCTCTGACAGCAGCTTTTGTCTGCAATTCAGAAACACGTTTTGCATATTTGCTTGAGGCCAAATGTGTCAGGAAACTTTCCAGAATTTGCAGCATGTAAACAGCTTCAACATGAATACAATACTGCACGATCAGACCTCTACATACTATTGTACTGCAGTTTGGACTTGTATTCACAGAATAATAATAATTACTGTGCCCTCCAGGTACAAGTCACAGACTGTAAGGAAGGAAAAAAAGGTCTAATAGATTCAACTTTTTGCTTTCATAGTGAAATTAATTAAACATAATGCAGTCTTAATGCAGCCAGTAGTACAATTAATTAGCATACATACCAGACAAAGACAAAACCTCATTTCAATCCCTGTTTATTCTGTTTGTTATGTGGTTCACTTATTTTATATAAATACATCATAAACACGTTACAGCATTGTTTATTTAATAGAGTCATTTTAACTAACATAGAGCTAAGGAGCACAATGACACTAAAAGACTCAGTCGGTAGCCTGCAGTGACTGAATTAACACAACAAAACACCAAATTATATGATGTTTACTGTGAAAACACACCATGTCTGACTGTTACCGACTCTGCTTATCGAGGTCAGTACTGGTGCATCCTATTGCTGCATCGCTTTAGTTGAATCCTTAAATGAAGACACTGTTATGATGATTTATACACAATAACACAACTCTTTAAAATCACTTTCACTCCTTTCACTCCTACTTTATTTCTTTACAGGAAGTAATGTCAGGACTTGAGTTGTGTACACCCTGAGTCCCGGCTGTTTGTGATACTGCACAGCTCTTGGATTATAGCAGGAACCAGGAATTAGACTGAGAGGGTTAGATTAAAGTCCATGTTTACACTGTGGTTCTTGTTTTCAGAATAGCCTCCATCTTTATTGTTGATTATAAAAACATTTTACTCTCATTGTACTGATGCATAAAGATTAGAAACAGTATTATAAACCAGTACTTTGGACACACCTCAAATGTAAACTCTTTAAACCTCTGGAATCACCATCAAACAAACATTTTTACTTTCTAGTGGTAATGATCTGTTATTTAACTGAGTATTGCTGCTTTATTGAACATTACAGCTGGTTGAAGAACATTTTAAAAAGGGATTCCTTGTTAATTTTGACTGAACTGGGCTCAGATTGTGAAGGACGGAGGGGCCACCAATGCTGAGTCATTTTTATCAAGACAATTTGGAGATTAATTTACAGAAAAACAACAACATAATGGAAATAAATGGGTTGACACCTATTTGTTTATATTGCAACATTATGCATTTAAAAGTAATGTCTTTTTTCATAAAATAGTTTTACTACTTAGTTATTACTATTATCATATTATGACCTTACCCTCAAAATTATCCCTTTATTTCCCATATTTTCCTTACAGTCTTTTGACTTTATATTTAAACTATAGTAACACACAGTGTCAGCAGTTTTAAGGTTATTCCGCCATATTAAATATCTATTTCTCTGCGTGTCTGTGTATTCTTCATCCTTGTTTTTCTGTGTTTCAATCATTTCTATTTACTATTACTGGTACTTGTATCTTATTAATATTCAACAGCAGTAAATCTAGTGGCTGATGGCCGTGTATTTCTCTCCTCTCTCTTAGGAGTACATCATCCGAGTCCAGAGGGGCGTGTCTTCAGAAAACAGCTGGCAGGTAAATAAAACAATGACAGCCTCAGGTGTCAGATAGGCGACCAATTAGAATTCACCTAGAAGAGAAGAAGACCAATGACTGGGCCGGCGGGGAAAGAGGCAAAGGATTTTAAATACAGTAGAGAGTAGATCAGATTAGTGATTTAAAGAAGTGTTTCCAAACAGAAACTACAGCACAGATCACAGCCTGAAAAAGTATAAAAAACTGAGCAGTGTGACTTTAATGGAAATAGATTTTAATGCAGGTAGTTGTATTAGATGTAATTAAAACAGAGATGTCACTTGTCAATTTGTGTGTTGCAGGTGATTCGACGTTACAGTGACTTCGATGTGCTCAACAGCAGCCTGATGGTGAGTCACACGCAAAAACGTACTGAGATGGTGAGAACAAAAAGGAAGGCTGCAGCAATTAGTTAAATAATCTGTTAACAGGAAGTCCACTATTTTAATAGCCAAATAATTCCTTCAGGCATTTTTCAAGAAAAGACGTGTGATTCGTGGAAGTTTATTGTTTTTCTTACATTCTTACTTCACTGTAAATGTCACTGTTGGATATCTGAGGCATTTTGTGCTGTTGATTAGAAGCTTCTTGGCATTTCTGAGATAAAGCGTTGACCAGAATGGAACATACTAGACGTCATGACGAACCGTGACCACCAAAAGTTAATCAGTCCAAAAATCCCTCAAGGTGTTCTTGGGATATCATGTTCAGAAGAATCAGAGTACAAATTAAGTTTCTTAACAAGACTCCAGGTATGCCAACACCTGACTCCAGCACTATCAGGTTTTTATGGTTGATCTCAATAAAGACATAAAAGATCTCTTTTTTGGTGTTAATATTTTAGGCACAATATATTTTGTTAATACTCTTCACTTATGATCAGATCATGTTTTAAGACAAATGAATGCAGAAAACTACGAAATTCCAAAAGGTTCACATACTTTTTCTTGCCACTGTAAGTGAATTGTAGATATTTGCTTTCACATATCATAAAAGCAGCAGCTGAGTAACTTAAAGGGAAAAGTCTGAGTCTTGTGACATACACATGAATGGGAGCTATTACACACATAACAACCCAGTGTCACACAAACCCACGTAGTCTGAGCCAATCTCCTTCCTGTTTCAGACACACTGATGGTTTGTTAGACTATCAAGGTTTTCCTGCTGTGTCATCAGTGGTGCTGTGAGAGGGCACGCTGATAACTGTCCGCCTACTGTTTTTCCTCACAGCCTCTCTCCCAGTGTCTTAACGACAATTTTTCAGCTCCTCATGAACAGGTACAACAGGTTTGTGCAGATAAGAGAAACTGTGGCTAAAAATGACTTTGGCCATGTATCAGTTGTATATAGGATAACAAATCACCTCTTCATTAATTTTTTTATCTTCCAAAGTGTACACATTTAAAATAAAGCTGAAGACAAGCAAACTTGTTAAACTCAAAGAGTTCAACATGGAAAACCGTAACCTCTGAGCTTATTGCTGACATTAAAGTCTGTAGTAAAACAGCCTGAACTAGTTTTGTCATACTGTATGTGTTAACCATTCATCAGTCATGTGTAGCCAGTTTCCTACATGTAAATGATCTTCTCAGGTATATTAGCAAAAAGATTATGTTAATATGTAGTAAAATCTGCTACCATGTTGAGTAAAAGTGTGAGCGACCTCTATTTCTCACCCACCGAAAGTGATTTTCCCACTAAGTGACAAATGAATTAAAAACAAAGTACAGTTCTAATTTCTCTGAGGGTTTTATTGTTACAATTATTTGAGACGGTGTTATCTAGATAAAGATTCTCTCACTCACTGTGAGAGGAGACACCCACACCTCCGCTGTTTTATATTCTTACACATTTCTTTAATAAAAATCAGTTTAGATTGTCTCAGTTAAAGTGTGTTCGGTGGAGCTGCACAGTACAAGACTGGTGGAAATGTGGCTTTGAGGTTTATGTTAGATTATCCTAGTAGTCGGTTCACTCGTCTTACGGTCAGGTCACATTACTCCTGGATAACAGGAAGTTAACTGCTTTTCTGCTGAGGTCTTGTCTGTTCATTTCCTGTCTTACTCTGACCCTGACCTTCTCTCAGCCCCCGATTTTCAGTCAACATGCAGCAGAACTGGGAGAAAATCTGCAGAGACGGGAAAATGGATTTAACGGAGATCAGAAAACTAAATAAATGTGAATAAAAGTAACTCTCTCTTTGTCCCCAGGTGTGTGGCATCAGTCTGCCTCTTCCACCTAAGAAGCTGATAGGAAACATGGACAGGGAGTTCATAGCAGAGAGGCAGAGAGGACTGCAGACCTATCTGGACTCCATTACCCAGCATCCCCTGCTTTGCAGTTCCCTGCCTGTCAAAAAGTTCCTAGACCCCAACAACTACTCTGCCAACTACACAGGTTAGTTCCCTCTTTTATTTTGTCTCACTTGTACTGTGCTTTAGTACAATTTTAGTTGTGTGCTGTAATCTTACTGTTGGCAGATACAGATTTTAAATGTAAAATATATGATTAGTCTGTAAAATAGGATGCAGAGCTACAGATTCTAGTTTTTGGTGTTTTCCTGTGGTAGTTTTAAATGTGTTTTTAAACATTACTGTAGGAATCATGTCAGAGCCCCTGTTTTAAATCTGACATGATGAAGTGTTTGGATGGATGTAAATGTCCACTCAATGTGCAATCAGTAGACAAAAACAACATGACCACTCATTGTTATTTGTCTTTGCTTCAAAGGGAAAAAAATGTCTTGATTTCTAAGTTTATTGAATTGTTCTCTGTCTGTCTGTGTCTCAGAGATCGCCCTGCAGCAGGTCTCTATGTTCTTCAGGTCTGACCCAAAGTGGGAGGTCCTGGAGCCTCTCAGAGACATGGGTAAGACTCCAATTAAAAGTCTGAAGACTGTTTTAGTCACTCTAACTATGATCTTGCCCTGAAAAAGCTGCAATTCAGTACTGATTTATGTTTAAAAGATGATGATGAGTGCGAGGTAAGTTTATTTAGATTAAAATCTCCCTGGTAAAATCATGTGGTGCAGTATTAACCTCTGACACTCGTCCCCTCTGCTACTTGTATTATTTCACCTGAAGCTTTAAAAGAAGGAACAATCATTATTATTTCCTAAAGCAGCGGTGAATCTCACCTCCTCTCTCAAAGTTGCATTTCAGAGGGAAGGAAGTCTGTGTCTCATCCTGTTTCAAATAAACGTGTGACTGCACCTTAATACAGAATTAGAAACAGTGTATTGTGTGAAACTAGCTACTTTCATTTTTTTATTATCTTTGAACCAACAATCTTATCAACTTCAGTTTGTTTAACCTGCAACAAAAGAAAACTAAACATTTACTCTTTATTTTCTCTTGAGCAGATAAACCTTAAATAAATAATCTAAGATTAACATTTTAACGTGGTCGTCTTTAACACAATAGAATATTTAAATAAATGCTACAACACTGTTGTTCATTTTTTTTTGAGAGAAGTAAACTTCTCTTTGTTTTTCAGGCTGGAGAATCCGGAAGAAATATTTTTTAATCAAAAACAAAGAGCAGACCAAAGAGAGGTATCTGCTGAGCTGGGTGAGTACAATACAAACGTAGTATATCATATTAGTTTAGATTCACAGTCATCCATGTGAAATTATTTGTTTTAAAGTTGAACCATGGGAACTGCACTTCGTTCTTGTTAGCTTGAACATTTCACTACCCATCACATTTAAAGTCCTAAAACAAAATTACTCTTTTAATTTCCCTCAACAATGTTCAGTTGTTTCCAGAAATGCGTCTCTTTCTAAGTACAGACCAGGATTGAATTTAACTTTATTTAAATTCAGTAAAACATAACGAACAATGTGAAAGTATTGTCTAAGTCAAAAGCAACAGAAAAATTAGAGGATGTCAGTGACTTAAAGCACATGACTCTAGATAAAAACTAAAGAGAGAACTTCAATTATGAAAATGCCAATTTCCTTTTTTGTCTTTCTGTGTACATTTATTGTAGGTGGACCTGGGTCCTGATAAGTTCCTGTCAGACAAAGACCTGCAGTCAGCCATGAAGCTGCTAACCAGCCTCTCTGTAAGTACACAACACTGTCCGTCTGTGTTAAACTGCAGTATCATGATAAAATACACAACTAATGGCATCATTTCTTAAATTACTATTACAAACTCTAAAGCCAAATATAACTTCCATATCTCAGCTTCTGATTGGAGTGGAAGTTGTGTGGTTGAAGTTGTTCACTTTATGTCAATTAATTAAATTGATGTCAGTATGAGTAAGTAAATAATCCAGCTCCCCTACCTTCCAGATTCCATACCTCTGTCCATTGTTGTTCTCCAGCACCAGTGAGTCTTCAGCGTTGCTCATCCGACCATTTAGTGAGAAAGGATCTCTGAAAGACCACATCTGTAAGGTACAGTGAGTTTAGGCTTAAAGCCGTCAGTTCTACCGTGTTTATCAGAGAATTAAACAGCAACACACCTTCCACTCACCAGGTTGAGCAGATGTAATCAAGATAAACAACCACAGGAATAACCTAGTTTCCTCTTCCATGTTGTAGTATTTCTATACTCATATTTCAAATGTATTTATTTGTTTGATGAGAGTATCAATTGAAGTAGTTAGAAAAAAGGCTCAACTTCATCTGTAATCGTTGAGCATGTATAAAGAACAGTTTGTACAGTTTCTCTGTCCCTCCCTCCCTCTCTCCAGGTAAAGCCCCGAGAGATTTACCTGAAGAAGTACTGTAACCCGAAGAAGAGTCAGGGCCTTGAACTCTCACAAATTAAACTGTACGGTCGTCAGATCCTGGAGGTATATTGATACACACACATTCACAAATAAACAAGTAAATAAACAAGTGCACACACCACAAAGTGTTAATAACTGTGTGTGTGTCTGTGTTTGCAGGGCTTGAAACTCCTCCATGATGGGGGTGTATTTCATGGTCATCTGCACACGTCCAACGTCATTGTGGAAGATGGCGTGTGTCGACTCACGGATGTGGAGAATGGCATGCTGGGAGTTCCTTCAACTCTGCGACCAGTCTTCACTCAGTTTAGGAAGATTAATGTACGTAAACACTGACATGAATTAAATTAGCTAGGATTCTTCTGGGCCTTGATTTGATGATCTGCAATTATAAAAACGTTGTTATTTAATGGTCTTTGAGGATACATATGTTTTTGCAGACCACAGAAAGCATCGACGTCTTCTGCTTTGGACATTTATTGTACGAGATGACATATGGCCGTCCACCAGACAGCGTCCCTGTCGATCAACACCCCACTGTCCCCTACACAGCTGTCGGTACGTACACACACACAAACACACTGTCATGTGTGGTGTTTGAGCCTTAAGATGTTCTGATATGTTGACCTAAAACAACCACTGAGACTTTTTCCCAGTGTGGGTCTGTTGATTTATTGGGGGTCTGTGTGTTTTCAGTGTCAGTGCTGCAGTCCATTCTGTCCACAGAAGCCTGCAAGAGTGGGATGCCCAAAGTTTCAGAGCTCATGCAGACACCGTGAGTTCATCTATTTTAACGTCTACCCTGTTGTTTTAAATGATACATGTACAGTTTCCAGTTGTCATCATTTCATCTTTAGATGACTGTACAAATAATACAAATGTGGAGGGAACCTCGAAATGACTAGAACACTAAACATAATGAAAGGAAATCCTCTAAAGGCTGTGCAACAACAATTAGGTTAAGTGTACCATTGTTTTTAAAAAAATAAAAACCAACAAATTTGTCCACATTTGTTTATGTTGTGGTTTCAATAAAAATCGTTGTTTTCTTCTTGTTGGGTTTATAATTATGAGAAATATTACATCTGTAATACAAACCAGTGTCTTTGAAAAACATAACCAGAAACCAAAATATCTGCTTAGATGCAGCTGAGTCAAAGTTTGTGTTTTGCAGGCTGTTCAGTGACGTCCAACTACAACACTCAGAAAAACTCCAGATCAAGGTAAGAGGAGCGCTGTGATATTACAGGGCCTATTTGAGATTATTTAGTCTGATATAAACTAAATACATCAAATATGAAGAATAACATCAGACATGTGAACCTCCGTGCTCTCCTCTAGGTTCCCAGCAGGTTAAAAGAGGCACTGAAGACGGCAAAGGAGAGTCTGGAGAAGAGGCTGCAAGAGGAGCAGAGAGTGGTGCGTCATTACTCTCCACATCTAATTAATCTTTTTCTTCCTTTTACATTTATACTGCTGAGCTGCTCTGCTGGTGAAATTAAGGGGTTAAGTCCCTTTTCCAAGGTTAAATAAACACATTTTACAGACTTTCTAGATAAAATGGGCATAATACTGGCAGCAGAGAGGGAATTTTGACAAAGTTCCTGTGACGTAAAACCTTGCAACACCGTTTTCCCACAACATTTTAATGTTGCAACATCTTGTAATGACCACTAGATTCCGATTCTGAGAAAGTGGATGAACTGCAATGAACTGCATTTCTCTAGAAATATAAAGTAAATGGAACGTGACCCTCATCATACTTTCACAAATGTTTATGTGAAACGTGCCCCACTTGTTTTCTTTCCATTATTCCTGACTAGCCGCTCACCTTGTTTTTCTTCTGTCCTTGAGGACCAGGTTTGGGAACCCCTGTTCTAATGTCTCTGTGGTCATCTTAATTACCTCTGAGGTGGACAGGGAAGAATCATAAGACTGAAAATGAAAGAAAAATAAGACAGAGGGCATCACGTGACTGGAGTGAGAGTGCAGAAGACAGGAAGCAACACCAAAAACCAGGGTTGAGACAGGAATTGTGACCTTTATTCAGCATTTTTGTGGGGAAACTGTTAATTTAAACAAGCCGAAAAATACTGGAAAATTGTTAAATTATGATTTTAACGAGCAGCAAATGCAGCTTATAATGCTAATGTTTTTTTCTTTTGTACTCATTACCCATTCTTTAAGCTTTATATAACTCTGATATTGCTGTCTTCATGAGGGCTTCACTAATATGGTCTTAAATCCTTGGCGTGACTGTGTTGAGAGGCATCGTGTCTTTCCCCAGTAAACTCGGCTAGCGCTCCAGTGGTATACTGATGACGTTATGATTCACACTTATATGAAATTATGCTCTAACACGTCAGCTAGAGATGCCTGCAGCTCAGTTTGAGTTGTCAGCTCTTTGATTATAATATAGTTCTGTTAAATTGTGATATCAATTTGAAAGCGGTTTATTGTTCAGCTTTTGTTTGGTACACTGTTTCAGTAAAAGTCTCCATTTCAAAAGATGTGACCACGGGAGAGCGTTGTGTCAGGCGCTTTGGAATTTGCTATTTGTGAAGATGATAATGTTGTGTGTCCATGTTTGATTGAAGATCCACCAGCACAAGAGGCTGACAAGGGCTCAGTCTCACCACGGCTCAGAAGAGGAGAAGAAGAGGAGGAAGATTCTAGCGAGGAAGGTACACAACACAGAGACTCTCTTTAAACTGGTGACTCTGTCACATGTTTATCTCAACTTAGCATAATAATAATACATATAATGTATATTTTTTTGATAATACATCATCATAATACTTCAGATTAGACTATATAGATAGTGGTACTTCTACTTGTAATGGAGTACCAGCTGTTTTGAGTAATGGTTTTGTTTACCCTCTACTACCACTGGACCTTATATACCGCACATTGGAATTGTATGTCGGCTACAGTGAATCTGTGTTTGTGCCTTTGCAGAAGTCCAGACAGTCGACATGTGAAAACGAGGAAGACGTGTCCGTCAGAAACAACAATAACTCTGGTAGGTCGCCTCTGTAGATCAGAAGAACCATTAGTAGGTGGACATGTTAACTTGTACTGTATGTAAACATATAGTTTAACTAGTCTAACTATCACATTACATGTTAATTTGTTTTTCTGTCTGTCTTCAGGTTCTGGAGCCAGTTCGCCTCCAACCTGTCCCTCCTCCCCCACCCCCCCATCCACCACAGGTATGCCTGTCTGTCTAGCTGTGTGTGTGTGCATGTTAAAATGTCTGTCTGTCTGTCTGTCTGTCTGTCTGTCTCTTTGTTTTGCACAGGATTGACTGTGCAGCACCAGCACATTGCTCGTGTCAATAACATCTTTATTATTAACTCTAATTTTGAAATTTGCATGTGTGATTATGAAGACTAAATATTGACTTAACCTGTGTGTCTCTTCACTACTCTCTTCCTGTGATCGCCTGGTTTTCAGCCAGGTATCTGTCTCAGCTGTAGAAGTGTGTCTCATTGACTTTGTTGTGTCTCTAGTTATAAACCAGGTGGGAAACTTGGATGTTTAGTTATATATTAAAAATCCAATGTGATAATTATTCTCTCGAAACTTTGATTTCATACCTAAAAAAGACAAAAAGCTTTAAAATAGCTCACAAACACTGAATATAGTGTTGCAGTTCTTTTGTACATTTAGTTTTAAATGTATATATTTTAGTTTTTGTTGTTTCTGTTTTATAAAATTCACATAATTTTCTAAAACATCCAAGTACATTAGCTTTTATTAGAAGTTGGCCAAACAGGAGGAAATACAGCATTTGTAAGGGGCTATTTTCAGTAATAGATTAACCCACATTTGATGATAATGAGTATTTCAGGCAGCAGGACAGTAACGTTAGTTTTTTTATTTCTGTGTCAAGTCAAACATCTGAGCAAACAGACATGAGATTACACAACAGCATGGTGTCTTTTTTACATGCTGTGGTTTTTATAAGTAGCTGGCAAATTAAGTCTTTGTGCATCAACTTTACATCATCTGTCTGAAAAAAAAAAACATAAAACTCATTTTTAAAACCATTAAGAGCAAATTAGATTTTCTGCTTCTGGATTAATTTAGTATCTTGTTTCAAAAACTAGTGGCACAATAGCAGATCTCAGACATCAGCGTGGCTCACTAATATGTTTTTATGTGTGATTTCTCTGTTGCACGGAGGAATTCTTAAGTTAAACTTTAAGTGATAAAACATCCGTTTCCTTCCCTGGTGTAATTGTTTCCTCCTCTCTCTTTATTTCCTCTCTCCTCCTTCTTCTTCTCATCTCCTCTCTCCTCTCTCCTTTGTCCTGGTGATACTCTGTAAATACTGAATGAATGAACAGATTAACTGTCATCTCCCTCTCTCTCCTCTTCCTGTGCTGTCTCCACCATAGAGCATGCTCCATTCTGACCGTGTCATTGGGTAAAGTAAAAGACTTATAATGTCGATGATGATGATGATGAAGGTCTCTGGTGGTTTTTAAAGTTGTCGTACACCCTGGTTTCACTGCAACAAAACAAACAAGAGTAAATCAAATATAAAAACATGGATGGAACAGGAGCCCATTTGGAGCCAGTCCAGGTCACAGCACAGGTTAATATGACAGTTTTCTGTAAACTAATACGTTCGTCCCTGATACTGCAGCCTGAAGCCTGAATCTGTTCACAAAGAAATCTGCAGACAGAAAAGTGTTCTAACCTCTGTAGGCAGGTTTTACTGCCGGTATGTGGGTACTTTTTAACACAAATAATCGTGACACAAATACTTATCCTTCGCTTTCTGTGGCCAACATTTAGTTTAGTAGAAATCAACCTGTCAGTGCTCTCTGGTGGACAAACTGTGCAATGGTGGTTCTTGTTTCTAAATGTTTCTCCACTGAAGTCTCTTATTGGCTAACATGTATACATCAATATCAATATAGCTCTTATAAGCTAATATTGGATTCTTTATTGGTCTAGTTCTGATTCATACATCCCAAAACATGATACAATGACATTTTGATGTTTTGCTGTAAAAATCAAAGTTCTTATTCTGAATTTTATCAACAAACAGCAACATAACCTGTTACCTGTTTACATTTACCACACAGATGTGTGCATCTTATTCATCTTCTCATTGCTGTTTGTTCTGCAGACACTGGTTAATAAGTACCAGTGATCTGGAGCTCCCTGGTAGTCGCATAGCTGAATAAATACTGTGTTACTGTTCAACCAACTCCATTAACTGAGAAACAAATTATTCTCACACAGTTCCAGTTTATTAAAGACAAATCTAATGACTGAACTCTGCAGCTGTAGCTTCAGACGCAGTTCCTCATTTTTGTTGTGTTATCATATTCAAAACTTCCTAGAGAATGTTCTTAAATTAACTCCACTGAGCGTTTGATTGTGTCATCCAGCCACGTATTCCGGCTCTTGTTGGCTCATCCTGCTCAAAATCGCCGATGAGACCTGAAGTGATGACTCTGTATCAAGTCTCTGCTTGCCTGGAAGAGGGTGTACTCACATCTTTTTAAAAACCTCACAATCTGCAATGATTTCCAAACCTCTCTCTCTCACACACACAGTCCAGCTGCTGCTGTTTTCATTGAAGATTGTGATCTGTCAGTTTTGTCTGTCTGCTCGATCAGTCTGTCAGCATGTCTGTTCGTCAGTGTCCGTCTGTGTTTTATTTGTTTTGTCTGCTGATGTTTGGGACAGGTCACAGTTTCTTTTTGTTTTTTTATGTTTTAATAAAGTATTGAACTCATGATAACTCTTATTTTGTGCTATAGGAAGATAAGTTTTTGGTTCTATAGGTTTTCCTCCCAGTGTTATGGACCCGTTTACAGTCGACCAAACTTAAAGCTTTTTTGTTGTTTGACTTAATATTCAGATACTTTTTTGTCCACAGAAGCTTTAACAGGACAATTTGAAACAGTTCTGTTCATTTTGGTTTATCTGTACTACGGTCTTAAAGCATTTTACATAGAAGCTCTGATGCTGTATTTACCAACCATCGCTGTGAAGCAAATCACTCTTAACTTTTAGCAACAGGAGTAAAAGAGTTCTGTGACTTTCTGATGCTATTGAAGAGCTCTAGAGGTGTCCAGCATCTGACATTAAGTATATGTTATTGACAATGACTAAAATATGCTATTCCCTGTACTAGGACAGACAGAAATATACGTTATATAGGAGTAGATTAACTTTGATCTTTCTTTGACATGAATACTTTATAGAGTCATTCATTTCTGTGGACATGATTGAAGAATCATCTGAATATTACATGATAAACACCACAGTCATCGTTGCTGCCGTGTGTAATGAAAGTCACTTGCTTGACGGCCATCCTGGAGATAATTCGTCACCACTGCAGAAATTAGTGGTTCTGTAGAAGATAAAAAATTCAAATCTTATTTGTAACATTTTCATTTTTTATCTTTTTATCTGTTAAATATCCCCAAACTGTCAGCTGCAGTGACGAGTTTCTCTAGATTTGGTTACCATCTCTCACACTGATGGATGTCCTTTCATTACGTTGCAGATAATTCACTGTGTAGTCAATCGGAAGGTGGAGTCTGGAGGCTCCGGTTGCAGCTTTATGCCTCTGCTTTAGCTAGATGTTTGGGCTCCCCAGCATTTTTTTTTATTTTCTACCTGCGTTCCCTGGCTTGCATTCTGTTTTGGATGCAGAACGGCACAATGGACAGAGATGTACCGGGTTTAGATTCAGCTCACCATCAGTTCACTCTGTTAAAAATTATCCTGACACAGCAGCTTTAAGAGATAATTAAAATACAACTCCCAGGAGGCTTTTGTGCTAATTGTGTTGATACAAAAAGAACTCATGTCTTTGTTTGTCCATAGCAACTGCCACCAAGGCTTATGGGTAAGGTAATATTTAGAGCTATTGCACAGTAGAAGCATTTCCAGCTTACTATAACAGGCAAACATACATGGTTTTATTATAGGAATCACCAGGCCTCTCCACACAGGATTTATATCGAACACGTTTATACTCAAAAACTGTTAAGTATCTTAATTGAAGGGTGGTTTGAACTGATTGTGAATTGAGTTCAGCCTGGATCTGATCTGCAGGTGTTGGCTTCACAAAGATAAACTCTGTCCATAAGCAGGTTTCCTGTTACTCCGGAACATCCACACTCTAATTTCTAATAAAGATACTTCTACCATTGAAATCACTTTTATTTACAGTAGAGCTTTTCAAACAGAAAATATATTATATGAGATGTCAGCTTATTAGATAGTGAGAAACTAGTGTAATTTTGTTTATGTGTATGAATATCTAGAAGTTTAACAACCTTACAACCCAGAAGTTGTTAATGACTTATGACTGATCTTTAAAGCATCAGTAGATTATCTGCTAACCCTTGAATAATGAGGTCATTAGTTAAAATCTCTTAAACAACAGCGTCTTATTGACAGTGTAATAGTCTCCATTAAAACCGACTGTGTTCTATAACTAAGACAGGTAATCTCTCTACCTCAGTTTTTTATCTTTAGCCAATGATTATCTGTGAAGTTAAAAACCCAAGTGTCTGTTTCAGAATCTGCAGGTTTTTGATTTGGTATAAAAGTAGCATGAGAGCACAGTGTGACCGCTCCTCAGCTCCCTTTAGACCAATCTGAGGGCAAAATTAACACTCATGTGAATCAGTATCTTTGTGCAGCCAACTCCTGGTGTAGCTGAACGTGACCTGAACTGCTGATGTTGTTCTCTCACACTCCTATTTTTTGCTCTACTCTCTGTTATTCAGGAGCCCAGGCTGCTCCTCCTCCTCCTCCTCCTCCTCCTCCACCTCCACCACCTCCTATGTTGCCTTCCTCCTCCTCCTGTCCTCCTCCTCCTCCTCTGTCCTTGTCTGATGGAGCAGGGGCAGGCCGTGCCGCCTTGCTGAGCTCAATCCAGAGCTTCGCTAAAGGCAAACTGAAGAAGGCTGATACCGTCGACCGCAGTAAACCCATCATCTGACCCCACAGCCCGTCCTCGACCTGGAGACCGTCACTCGAGCAACAAGATGACCTGCTGGTTCTCCATCGTGGTCTGGATCAGTTCACATCATCGCTCCCTGAGATGTGAAAATCAGTCAGTAGCAAGAAAAAAAATCCAAGTACCACTTTAGTTTTTATCATTATTTCTGCTTTTTTCTGCTTCTAATTTGTTTTAATCTGTTGCTGTGGTTAGAAAGCAGATGTCAGGTAGGAGAAATAGCCGCCTCACTCTGCTCTTAAAGAAACAATGACAATCCCGGGAACCTGAAGGTTTGTCTTTGATGCTTTGTCAGTAGAAACATCCACCAGGCTCCAGATACAAGGTTGGTAAACTCAAACGGAGTCTGGTCAACCTGCAGCTGCAGCAGGCAGCCATCCACTTCTCTTCTTTGGACTTGTTTGTTGAATGCTTGGATTTTAAAATTCTTGCATCTCCTCTTGAATCCCGCTGAAAAATGAACTTTAGTGTCCTGGATCCAGCTCTCCTAATGTCAGTGCTCAGAAGGCGTAATGGTCCTGACCCTGATACAGTGAAACCAGACCAAACCCCCTGCTTTTTCTCTCTATTAGATCATCTCTGACCTTTGACATGTAGCCTTCTGCCTCTACTGAGTCTGTTTCACTACAGGATGTTGTTGACGAAGAAAACCGCTAGAAAATAAACAGAACTGCAGACACTGCAAAAAAAATACCATCATTAAATAATTTTAGTATTTAATTAATTTCTGAAATTATCCTTAAACAAGTACGTCCAGTGCACAATATTTTAATAGAAATCTACTCATTTGTAGAAGTTTCAAAATTAAACAAATCAATGCATTAAAAGCAAGAATTATTAAATTTGATCCTAGAAAATATTATTTTAAATTTATCAATTGGTTTAAATTGGAAACACGTTTTAAATTCTTACAGAACTTACATATTTATTATGTATTATTGGCAAAAATGATTTGATAAGAAGGATGTTTTTTGGAGCATGTCTGAAACAACACAAACCTTTAGCACAGTCACAGTAGATCCAACCTGATCTTTGTTTGGTCTGAATCAGAGGAAGACAGGACTTGGACTTTGCTGCATTTAGTGAAATAGCTTACAGACTGTAGCTGTGAGAGGACTTTAATTAAAACCAGAGCATAAACCCTTACTTTTTAATCTGTAATGTTTCATGCCAGAATTCTTCAGTCCAGACTCCACTATGTTGTGTTCAGCTCTGTCAGCATGAAGCAACCTCACTGAGGCTCATCCTAAGGCATAGTACTGTTGAGACGTCTGTACTGTCGTAGATCAGAGCAACATGAATCCACAGTGACGAGCTGCTCAGCTTTTGTATCTGGAGGTCTGGAATTAACCTGAAATTACATTTTCTCCAAAAGTTACTGTGGAAAGAAATAAACAACGTCATGATTTTTGCCTCTGCGCCAGAATACTGTTGTTGCTGGAGCTTCAAATGTTTAATGACCTATAGTGCAGGTTACACACACTTTCCTAACATCCATTAGTTTTCAGACTAATTTCCTTCCCCACAGGCAGCCGTGATGAACTCAGTTAATTTCTGTAAAAATGCTGCAGAGAAAGAGTCTGTCACAGTCCACAGTCAGTTTTAGTTGTAATTGGTATTCCTCCAAAGTAAAATCTAGTTTTGAAAACAGCATAATTTGCACTTCAGAAGTTCAGATATACAGCGTAACTCGTTTATCAAATTAATGGTTATGATCCATCCATCAACCAGCAGTGATTTTATAACTGTGCCTTCTCCTAAACTCTTTATTATGAGACAGTAACATAACTTATAATTAAAAAATCTCTCTGCACTTCTGATTGTTAGTTATTTGCTGCCTGGAAATAAGGAAATCCGTCATATTCTGGTTACATAAACTAGAATTACATAATATGTTGTTTAAGAAATCACCTGCCACTGGCTTAAGAATTTACCAGTTTACATTCATTTAAGGGTTAATTTCAGACCTTTTATTGTGTTTTAATGCTGATATTTTAAAAGTTTTTATTCTGTTGTATTTTTAAGTTTGTTGTCATCACACAGCTGAGATTCTTTTATTGTATTGTGCCATATGAATCCTTGTGCCTATGGAATCCTGAATGTGTTTTTGTAAAAAAATATTCTGAAGTACAATATTATACATACACACCTACAGATTATTTGTTACCAGATTTTTTGTAGGTATTAAGCTTGTGAAGATATTAACACTTTAGCACACAGGATGTTATTATGTAGTTATTGGCATTAGAATGTCCCTAAATGAGCAACTAATTTTCTTTTTTCTAGATAATATTAATAATATTTAGTCTATAAAATGTCTTCACATCATATTAAACCCCACTGACCCCAAATATTCTGTTTGCAGTAATATAAAAGCAGCAGATACACGATTTGGATTATTATTTGTACCGTTTTAAAAATAGCATGTGTAGCACTTTTAAAATACAATTTTAACAAAGCCCCTACTGTCTTCTCCCTGACTTAGCTGTCCGCTTGCTTTGTACCTTTAAATAGCTTTTGGTGAAAGCATCTGTCAAATCACTAAATGTAAATCAAATAGATTTAAACTCTGATCAAACAGGTGGGTGTTTAAATGTGCAGCTATGGTAGAAACACAGAGCTATAAGGATCTATTTAGCTTGACAAAAACAACAGTGAAAGCAACAGTAAACTACCGTAAATTAACAGAACACCTGATCTTCCTTGTTTTAGTGCATCTTTAATTAATTCTTTCTTCACCCTTACAGGAAACTGTCTCACCTGTGATTTCCTGACATACTGTGTGCTAAAGTGTTGAACAATTGGAGCTCATGTGAATCCTACATCCTGATGACTCTGATCACTATAAACCAAGTTTCAGCGCTCAGAGCAGTTTGTTTGAAACTACTTCTCTGTACTGAAATTATTTGTTTTTTCTTATTCAGTGCAATTTGGTCCGATCCAATGGTCGCTGTGTGTTGAATTGTCATTAAGTTGTATAAGAATGTTTCTCTGCAGCACTTTACCCATGTGGGGTGGAAGACAAATCAAGAGCTGTGTTTGTCTTTATGAAAACAATTTGCAGAATAAATTTAGAGCTTATGCTCAGTTGCACGTAAACTCTTACGAGAAAACAGCGTGTGGGTCATTTACAGTTACTACACATTAGATTCATCACATTTTCAAGATTTGATCTGCTTAAATTTTTTATGAAATGCTCTCCTCTATATTTAATCCCACTGCATAATCACTATCCTCATCAGCAGCAGCGAAATAAAACCTGTAATGTCTGTAGTCTGGACAATTGAGAGTAAGTAGTGTTTATAACAAATGTTTGTGGCAAAAAGTGTTTTTGAAAACACCTTAAATCTATCAATGGAAGATATAAAATGTCCATATGGAAAAATAAAGTGAAATATACATATTTTATTTTCAGTAACTTTCACTTCCTTATGAAAAATAATGCCAAAACCTTCGTTTTAGTCCAATTATGCAAACCCTAACCTGGAAAACCCGACCTAACCTGTACTCATGTAAGTTAAACCCATAAGCTGCATTCTGGGCTGATGTATTGAACTTGAATTTATTATTTTTTTATTATGGCAGCAAAGTGTGCTAGTTAAGATATTTAACAGACTTTATTTTATTATCTGTTTTGTTTATTTTTGGTCTCATGACCAGAGTTGAACTAGAGATCATGCATTTACAACAATATTATAATTTATTTAAAGTTGAGTTGTGTCCACCTAATGAACAATGAACAATTCTCATTTAACTCTACTTTTGGTTCCTACCAACTCCTGAGGGAAATATATTGCTCTTGATCTGCTACATGCTCCACTATTACTAATTAAAAAAAAATCCAATTTAAAAAATGAGAAGGGTTTGAGCAAATATTTACACTCATTTCAGGGTTTCTGCTATTTAGACAAAAAAATATATTGTGTGTGTATATTATTTTATTTTTTAAGGTATAAAAACATTGAAGCAAATATATTAAAATAAGTCAGAATGCAGATAGAATATTATTATTTTAATATCGGGGTATATTAATGTTTTGAGTGTTTTGTATTTGGCAGGTTTGATCTTCTATACATTACAGGTCAGTAGTGTCCTTGGATCTTTTTTTTCCCCACTTCCTGCTTTTCTCCCGCCTCCGTGTCCATTACCTCGCTGTGATTGGCTGTCTGTGATGACATGTTCGAACCGTCAACTAAGCTGCAGCGCTGATTGGTTGAAACCTCCTCACGTCGGTAGAGTCTCCGCCTTCTCCCGGCAGAGGACAGGTTGAAGATGGCGCTGTCCCTGAGGTGCTTTCTCCGCTCAGGAAAAGTATGAGATCGTCTAAATATGTTCTTTTGTATGTCAATTCTGGTTTGCTGCTGATTCTTGTCATTGATGGGATATCTCTGTCTTTGTACAGAATGCCGTGTCGGCTGTACGGCAGCGGGGATTTCATAGGAGCGCTCCGGCCGCTCTCCAGGTCAGTGCTAGCAGCTAGCAGGCTAACTTTAGCTAATACAGCTAGTTAACACTCTGTGTGTTTGTTTTTATTTTTCTGTTATTACTTTATAATTAAGGGACAGCTGGTATTGTACGTTGTTGCTGAATGATTGTCCGGTCACTGAGCACAGTTGGTTACATCATGTCAGCCCTGCTGATGTTTTTACCGGTGTTTGGATGAAACACTGAATGGCTTCAGTTAAACTGGTGTCGCCTGTTCAGTGAACTCACTTTAAACATTATATTATTAATATTATTTATATTATATTATATTGTTAATATTATTATGAGTCCTGTCTCACTAGACCAAGCTAGAGACCGATCCAGCAGATGACAGTCAGTTATAGACAATAAACCTGACAACTGTACAGACTGTGTTGACCTGTGAAGAGTTTTATTATAGTACAGTGAACAAATACAAAAAAAAAATACTCTGCTGTAGAAATGTGTACGTGGTATTTTGAGAACTTAACCATGAATACATTACAGCCTATAAACCCACTGACTGTGGTGCTGCTGTTGCTTGTCAGGTGACCGTCCGTGATGCCCTGAATCAGGCGATGGATGAGGAGATGGAGAGGGATGACCGGGTGTTCCTGATGGGGGAGGAGGTGGCTCAGTATGATGGAGCCTACAAGGTGAGGAACCCGTCCTCAAAGGGATGTTTGAAGACTTGGATTAAAGATTCAAGTTGGGTTAGTTATAAAATGTTAGTGAGCATCTTCCTGACTACACTAACACCAATGCGTGTGTAGGTGAGCAGAGGTCTGTGGAAGAAGTACGGAGACAAACGTGTCATTGATACTCCGATCTCTGAGGTGAGACACTGATGTTTTCATTTATCCACTAATTGTTGCTTCGGTTGGTGTGTGATTAAAACACTCAGAGGAAGCAGGAACTGTGTTTTCTTCAGCTGATTAACGTGGTCTCTCTCTCTCTCTGGTGTAGATGGGCTTCGCTGGCATTGCAGTGGGATCTGCCATGGTGAGTCTCTGTTTGTCCACATTGCGCCACAGTGACTGAAACTCTGAACTTTATTTTTATTTGTGATAAATATGATTAAGAAACGCTTCAAAGTTCACCTCAAGCTGTGACAGTGCTTTGGTTTTTGTGAAACTGTAAAAATGACATGATGTTACTACTGTTGTGCAACTAACAGAGTTGCATTTTGGGTAATGTAGGCCAAGTTTTCACATGGAAGAAAAATGTGATATCTCTGGTTTTTCTATTTTGATTTTGGTACTTGTGCTAAAATGACTTCCTTTGTGGGTCAGAAAAGGTTATAGAAGTGTAATACTTACTAAGTTAGTCCAGCTCATAAACGCACGTTGGCATCATTACTATATGATAAACAGTAAAGTTGAGTTAGAAGCTAAATGAATCATGTAAACAATTCTTTTTATCTAACGAATTATTATTTTATTTTATTTCTATATGAGGGCCCATGGGTTCTGCCTGAGTCTCATGTGGATATGTTAAGACCACTACCACTACTAATTAGACAGGATATAATTTAGACTTGGGAGGACTCAGGTGTTTGTCTTAAGTACTACAGACTGAGACCTGTGAAGACTTTATATTACAGTACAATGAATGTGCAATAATTGAAAAGCTTAAAAAAAATACTGTGTACATGGTATTTTGAGAACTTGACTGGTTTTTTTTTTTTGTTTTTGTTTTTCTCCAACAGTTTTCTTTAACTTTAATCTGTTGCTCCTTCAGGCCGGCCTAAGACCCATCTGTGAGTTCATGACCTTCAACTTCTCCATGCAAGCCATCGACCAGGTCATCAACTCTGCAGCAAAGACCTACTACATGTCAGCTGGTCTGCAGTCAGTGCCAATCGTCTTCAGAGGTCCCAATGGAGCGTCAGCGGGAGTCGCTGCACAACACTCGCAGTGCTTTGCTGCATGGTGCGTTTACTTACATCTGATACTGTTCATGCTGTCACTGAGCTCTTCCACTGTAGGAACAACTGTGTGACAAGTGGAAAGTCTGTAATTAATGTGGAGGACAACGACTTGTTAGACTATTCCAAAAGTAGCTGACCACCTGCCTTCATCGAACTGTTTGCACATTTCACTAATACAGAAAGGGATGGTGGAAAAATGCCATAAAAATACCCCCTTAAAGAGGCTGTGTAAAAACGACCTTTTCAGGCTACTGCATGTTTGTCAAAGGTTCAGGTTTCCACAGTTAAACTTCGTTGTGAATATTAATGCCTCATGGGGAATTTCTGCAACAGCCGTACTTGTCTCAGAAATATCAGGGTGCTTGTTGTGTCTATCTGCAGGTACGCTCACTGTCCCGGTCTGAAGGTTGTGAGTCCCTGGAACTCAGAAGATGCCAAAGGTCTCCTAAAATCAGCCATCAGAGAAGATAATCCAGGTGAAATACCACACTGCAACAGGTCAAAGGTCATCACCAGGCTGAAGGTTTTACACTCTGGAAGGAAAACTTTCCTGTTTGTCACCGATTTCAGAACCAGTCTTGTCTTTAAGAGGCTGTAAATTATACTGATGCTAATAGAGTCATGAGGAAAGTTTGAAGTCAGGGTCATAGGCAAAGAAGGTGGAAGTAGTTTTTCCTGTGTGGATGAATTGGTCCATGGTGCCCTGCACCAATGAAAGGTCTTTGCATCCTTCAACCACAATGTTCTTTCTGCTTCTTGTAAAATCTAGTTCAGTAAGTTTAGCAATAATAATTAAAGTTGACTAAAGATGAGTGAAGCAGTTGAATTTAATCAGTGCTACCGTATATGATGTGTTGCAGTGGTTTTCCTGGAGAACGAGCTGATGTATGGCGTTCCCTTTGAGTTGACGGAGGAGTCACAGTCCAAAGACTTCACCATTCCCATCGGCAAGGCCAAGATCGAGAGACAAGGTGAGGCTAAGGCTGGGTGCTTGCAGACTTTCACACTGCGTGACAAAATGCAGCATTTTTTAATTAAATAAAAAGGGGAATAACAATGACACAGTGAGGGAAGAATCAAGAGGGATGTCCAAAACGAAGCGGACAAAAAAAGCTGGACCTGGTTCAACGTTTTCAGTCATGTGACATCAACTGCGTCTCGGTGCCTTGCCCGTTTGTTCTGACTTTCTTGACATGGTTCTCATTAAGCATGTAAAGCACGTCTTTAAATTAAAACCCAGACCACATTTCCACAGGATGTTTCTACATCCTGTTTGAGATTTGACTGACTCTTTGCTTTGGATAATCTGCTCTGATCATCTGAGAGTTTGCAGCTGTGTGAGGAATTGAAGATTCTGTGTGATGAGTCAAATCTAATTAAATTTGCGTGTCACTGAGCGAAGGACCCAAAACCTTGTTGTTGTTCTCTGGGGTGAACCGTCATATCTTCACTTGTTTACAGTACTATAAACAGGAAAGACAATCTGCTGCAAATCAAAGAACATCTGGAGCTAAATGACTGCTACATGCAGTATATAGCACGTGTATACATAACCATGTATGTCTTTCTGTCTTTCCTGTGTTAAGTGCTTTATCAGACCTACTGTAACTGTTCTTAGTTACTTTATCTCTCTGTTCTCTGATGAATGAATCAGCACCACCAGTCAGTTCACACAACAGCAGTGGATAGAAATGTGCATTAATTAGTTTCTTATTACATTTTATTAACGTTTTGATGCTGACCTGACTTGAACTGTTTCTTTCTTCTTCACTTCTGTGTTTCAGGAAATCACGTCACCATGGTTTCTCATTCTCGGTTTGTTGGTCACTGTCTGGATGCTGCTGCCGTCCTCGCCAAGGAAGGAATCGAGTGTGAGGTAGAGGAATGAAAACATGGGTTAATACCCGATAAAGACGACCCGTGCTCAGCAGCCTGTTAACTATTTCTTGTCTGACTGTCAGGTGATCAACCTGCGGACCATCCGTCCTATGGATGTGGAGTGTATTGAGACCAGCGTGATGAAGACGAACCACCTGGTGACGGTGGAGGGCGGCTGGCCTCAGTTCGGGGTCGGAGCTGAGATCTGTGCAAGGATCATGGAAGGTAACGGGCGACTGACACTGACTGAAAAGTGAAGCTTTAAAATGTCATATATGATTCTAAGAGTGTAAAATGAGAAAGTGTGAAGTGAGTCATACGTTGTTTTTTTTACCTCAGTGTCTGTTTCCTCTGCACTGCTTTTAATCTGAGTCCAACCTTTTTGCATAAGAGGCAGACGTCCAGAGTCCCCTGAAAGTCTCTCTCATAATAATCAAGGCTCTGCGATAAATTAAATCCAACATAGAATTCAGACATTTCTTCTTATTTCTTGGTGTAACTGGACCTGTTGTTTGTTTTTTGTGTGTGGTTTGTACGTTAAGAAACTAACGCTGTGTAGCACGAGCGACCTCTTATTAGCTGCTAATCTGTTTGAGGCATTCAGGGACAGTACAGAGTATAGTTAAGTTGTGTTTCACAAAGCTCAGAGTCCAGTATCCTACATGTTAGTTTACAGTAAGTGTGTTTTTGCTTTCTCTTGTACGGTTTAGTTTTTAATGAGCTAATTACTAATTAATTAAATAGTTAAGAGATTCATTTATCAGAAAAAAGTCATTGGTGACGACCTTATTAAGATAAATCTCGTCTGTGTGTGTTTTTCAGGTCCTGCCTTCAACTACCTGGATGCTCCGGTCACCAGAGTGACTGGTGTCGACATCCCCATGCCGTACGCCAAAATCCTGGAGGACCACAGCCTGCCACAGATCAAAGACATCATCTTCTCTGTCAAAAAGACCCTCAATGTCTGAAACACACACACACACACACACAGAGGACAAACCCACCTGAGTCCTCTGCTTGTTCACACAGATGGTGGGAACATCGTCTGATTCCAATATTTGAACCATGTGTAAATACAGCCAAACGGTTCCTTTTAAAACAACAAAAAATTAAAAAGCTTCACATTGTCAAGTTTCCAGCCAGATGTTGGTTGATTAAAAAACGCACAGCTGTTTAACCTGCAGCCAGAGCGGTAGATACGCAGAGTTCGGTCCACTCCTCGCCTCCGTTAGTCAGTTACAAATTTAACCAAACTATTTGCGTGGCTCTGGCTGCTCCCTCATATCCTCCCTTTCAAAAAAAAAACTCCTGTAGGATTTTGTTTCTGTGGATGTTTAATTGAAAACACAGCTGCTGATGGAGCACAACAAAACATCTGGATTTGGTCAGTCTGCAGGTTTGAGAGCTTGGCGTTCCAGAGCCCCAGAGGAACTTGTACTTTTTAATCAAATACTGACCAATAATCAAGAAGTATCTAATCAGATATTTTACACCTTGATAAATTAGGATTTTACGCCACATTTTATTTGAGCTAGGCTCTTTGACACTGAAACAACTGCTCAATCAGAATCTGATAAAACATCTGCAACAAAAACAAATCTGAATCCTGACATTATTCCTGCATGTTCTCAAATTTAATGTCACAAACTGATGGAGGCCTCATTTGTGCTCTCAGTAGTTTTGCTGTAGATAAACTCCAACATATTTCCAACCACCAGAACACACATTGTAGTCAGTCTGCTAGTTTAAATCCTGACACATACTCGGATCTGTCTCTAAAAGCAGCAGTGAAGAACGAACCAGCTAAAAGCTGGAGCGAGGTCAGGAGTATTTATTGTTGCTGCAGCACCTCTGTGTTTTCGTTGCTGTAAATGACTCTGTTACAGAAATAAAACGTATCAATCCTTCATAATGCTTCAGTCCTTCAGCACATTTATGGTTTTATTTCTTGTCTCTAATAATTCAGGACTCAAGTGTTGAACAAGTACTCAGATCTTTAGCCACAAGTCCCACAGTGTAAAAACATGTACTTAAAGTAAATGTGCTTCTTCTGGACAAATACCACTGTGGAACTACTTTTAAGTGCTTTATGTATACAGTATTTAAATGCAGATATGTATTTACTATAAAGACTAGTTTAACCTCTTCAAATATACACCACATACAAAAACACAAGGACAACTCAATAAATCAAGTGTCAACATCAAAACATTGCAGCTGAAGCTTTTTATTGTCAAAGTTTTACAGGAACCTGTGGAGGTCTGATGATCCGCATCAGACTCGCTGTAGTTCAGATGGATCAACATGAGCTCTGAGACCAACCATGAGGAGAAAACAAATCTGTCATCTGCCAAGTCCTTCCTCAACTTAGACACCAAAATAAAAAAAACATTTACCAAAGAAGCTTTGAGAATTAAAAGATTGAACCCTCATTACAAATCAAACCGTGCTGTATCATGTCCTGAGCTGGAAATAAAAGGTCTTAAAACTCACTGATCCTTAATAACCACAGGATTTTGTACCAGCCACAGTGAAAAAGTAGTTTACCCATTTAAATACAGCCTGTTTTCTACAAAATCAACCACTTTTTTGTAAATTATTCTGAAACCACAGCTGAAGTGTTGCCAGGAGAATATTCTTTTTTCATATTAATAATTCCTTTTTCGTGTCACTTTACCGTCATCTTCAGATTGGATTTACTGGTAATTTGACATATTTAGTTCTCATTCAACATCAAATTTGTACTACTGACATGAAAAAGATGTAATTTTGATTTTACTGATTTGCAAGGCAAATAAGCATGTGATCCTGGAAGATGTTTACTTGTCTCAAACTCTGGTGGCCGAATGAATCACTTAGATTAAAAAACACTGAATGAGCAGCAACAAACAGACGTCAGTGTTCATATGCACAAAAATAGTGAAGCTATCGTCTGACAACAGTTTTCTTTAGCAATAGCTTCCCAGTTTTGGCATCTGTTGTTTTAATGGACACTTACTGGTTGGTGGTATATTGAAGGGGGGAGTGTAGTGATGGTTTGAAGCGGGTCTAAAAGCAGCCTGCTTTAAACAATCTTACTGAGGTCTTGAATATGTTCTGCTCAGTTCACTGACATCCAAAAAACAAGTTAAAGAAAAACAACAAAAATAAAACATGAAAGCAAACTGATTAATTCCAGCTCAGCTCACACAAACCGTTTAAAAAGCTTCAGTCCACAAACACAAACAGTCTCAACAGTCTGAGACTTTGACAGAAACTCAAAACTATTTTCTGCTGCGGTGATTTTATAAACGTTAAACGCTGCCTGAACTCTGAACACCCAAACCAGGATTAGAAAATAAAACGCCTGTGAAAACTTCCACCATCCAGCAGCTGGATAAACATGAAACACTCCTGCTAACGGGCAACAAACTGGAAGTGCAACAAACCTGTCAGATATTTGTACATTTACAGAACGTGGCGTAAATCAAGGCAGCGATACTCTCATCCTTTATACATGTGCATTCAAAGTGGAGTCACTGTACAGTATTGTTTCACTTCTGAGGGTCAAAGGTTATATTTTTAAGATATGGTACTAATTACAGGGAAATGCTTATTTTAAGGGAGAACAGGAGAATATCCGGTTTTCAAGAAACAGATCAGGAGAAGTTGTTTTAAAATTTGCATGTGTGAAATTTCTCTCAATATTTAATTTCTTTCATGTTTGTTGGTGATTATTAGATAGTGGATTGTTTCAAACGACACAAAGATAATGGCTGTTAGCGTGTAGGGATCACTTGTTTACTACTGAACCTTTTAAATATAGATTTTAAGATAGTAAAATGAAGAGATAACATCGTTTGTGAGTCACTTGATTTGTTTTGAAGCAGCAGCTTCAGAGCTGAGTGTGGCATCAGTAAATGATATAAAAGGTTAAAAAAAAGTCTAAATTTTATTTTTACTTTCTTGTCTTGTGTTTCTTTTTACTTATTTATCTACAATTTAAATTTCTTTTATCCCTGATTATCCTAGTACTCCATAATGCGCCCCTAAAATTAGCACCAAATTAAGAAACACACGGAACAACTTGTACAGTTAGTAAATTATTAGTAAACTGTGTAAAAGAAAATGTCACCATAACATCGATCTTGGAAGCGGCTGTGTTATGTGGAAGGCTGTCAGGGGGTGAATATGGGATCCTGCTAACCTGATAACGAAGACACACAATCAGTGCTGCAATGATACAAATAATCATGTGATCAACTAGCCGTGGGTGTTTTATTGTTACCTTCATTGATTCAGATGCATTTCTGGGTTCAAATTAACTAATTTTCTGGTTTTATTTTTAATGTGACAAAACTGAAAATTGAAAGCTGTTATCAGTGTTCCTCTACAGTTACTGATCTCCTACATATCCCAGAAGGCCTTTCAACGCATAGGAAAGGGGGCGGAACCTGTGTCCTGCTCTCTGGTTGGGCATGTGGCCCATTGAGTCCAGGGGTGGGATCTCCACAGTCTTAGGGAGCCGATAGGTCAGATCGCCCGACCTCCGAATGTCCCTTCAACAGGCCGAGCCTCACCACCACCACCCTACTCTTCTTCTGCTCTGATCCTTCTTCATCCTCTTCGTCTTCCTCTATCTCCTTCGCCTTCCTTTTCCCTCTCTCCTTCCTCTTCTCCTCCTTACGCTCCTTTTTTGCCTTCTTCTTCCTCCTCTTCTTCTCTTCCTTTTCCTCCTCTGCTCGCTCCTCTTCCTCCTCGTCTTCTTGAACTCCATCCTGCACTTCTTCCTCTTCCACTTCTTCCTCTACAGCCATCTCAATTTCCTCTTCTTCTTCTTCCTCCTCCTCCTCTTCTTCTTCTTCTTCTTCTTCATCGTCCTCATCATCTTCATCCTCATCTTCTTCCTCCTCCTCTTCTTCTTCCTCCTCCTCCTCCTCTTCCTCCTCAATATCGTCTTCCTCTGCTTCTGTCAGGTGTTCCCCCTTAATCTGCTCATGTTTCATCTTCATCCTCTGTCGTCTGTTCTGTGTTGGCTGACACAAAGTACAAAGTTAAGAAGTCACCATAAACCATATACGGTATAAACAAAACCAAGCAGCTGCCGTAGCACCTCCATGTGCCTGAAACTTGTGTCTCCACCACAAATAGAGGATCAGAAAAAATTATAATTACATGATAATTACAAAATAAACCTATTGGAATTTCACAAATCCACAACCTGATACTCACAATCTTCTTGCCGTTTTGGAGCCTGTGCAGCAGTAACCTAACGGTGTCTTTGTTCTGACACAGTCCCATGGTGTTGAGAGCGTCAAGGGCAGAGCCAGCGCAGCCCTGCAGACGGAGTTCAGCCCCCAAAGCGGCCTGCAAGAAGTTGTTCTTCCAGATGTTCCTGGTGAAGAGCGGGACAGAGAGCGCCACCACCGTCCGGCGCTCTAGCAAGGTTTGGGCCTGCTCTTCTGACAGCTGACTGTCGCAAACAAACACAACAAGAGACACTAATCTCACTGCCAAACTACGACTGGTCAAATTTAGATCCCAAGGCCAATAATGAGACCAGAGAATAATCGAAATGAACTATCTACATTAGCTGGACTCTTAATGTTGATGATTGTGGACTGTGTGAACTCTAACTTACTGGCTGCTCTTAGAGAGGGCGTTGATATCAGGGGAAGAGCGAGCGGAGGCAGGTTGTGACAAGCGGAGCTTTGTCCTGGGCCCAGTTCAGACAGCGCTGCCAGGGGAACGATGACAGTGGCTTTCTGTTTGACACCTTCTGATGAAAGGGACTGTCCGCCCGTCTTGAAAGAGCCTTCATCTGCACCGTAACAGGAAACACACAATGTTTTTATTACACAATACTAACAAGATGTTTGTCCTGACAGACAGGAGCGTCAAACAGTAAGACCTCTCCTCCTCACCTCCTCTTTCAACTGCTTACTCCAAAACTCCATCATGGGCTTCCTGGCACCTTTAGCAGACCAGAGCATTTTGAAAGCCGCCTTGTAGCAGGACTTGCTCACCAGCAGCGCCGCTTTGCTCTTCTTCCCCATCCTGCGGCCTTTCTTCTTCTTGTCTCTCACCTCTGACTGCAACCACCAAACCAACACAGATGACACAAACAGAATTATTATTAAAAATAAATAAATTATCAGACCCAAACATGATCACACTTTGCATGTTTTAGATTATCAGCTGAAGATCACAGTACTAGACTCTATGACACAGCAAGCACAGAGACTATTCCTTTCATCTGTGGCAGCTCTCTGTTAGTCACCAGTGTGTGTGTACACTACTTTGCCTGACCAATACTGAGTTTGGACACAGATAAAAGGATTTGGTAGATGGCTACAGCCTACAAGATATTTTACATTGCTTTATATTGTTTCCTTTCTTGTACGAAGCCAATAGATTTAACTTCTTACTGTCTTTGTTGGGATTAAGGGATTTATTTGCCAATGATATTTGGACAATATTCTTCAATTTGGATGCACAGAAGACACTTTAAGGAGTATGGACATACTTTCAAAACAGGTTCAAATGCCTGTGTGTTTTTAAATATTTGTTTTTAACAGACAATGATTTGAGTATATACTGTACATAAATAGGTGGAGAGACAAACTAAGGAAATATTGTACATTCTTGTCTCACAACGGATGGAAAGGGGTGATGCTGCTGCTGTTGATGATAGTGAAGTGTTCAGTAAGACACTCTATAACTCACTACTTTGTGGAACTTATCATCCCACTGGCCATACTAATCTGCAGGTTATGTTTATGTTTTTTGCGAGAGATTCATTCTCACACCTGTTTAGCTGCAGGCGGTTTCAACCACATAGACCGCTTCCCGGTCGCTTTGCGTTTGCACTTGCTCCTGATGACCTGTGCACAAGTTTCGCACAGGAATGACTTCTCATTAACCACCGAGTCCGGGAATATCCACTGCACGGTCTCTGGAGTGGTGAAGGTGTACACCGCCCTCCGGTTGAAGCTGCGACCCTGTCTCTCAAACTCAGACTTGCAGCAGGCGCAGTTCATGTCCTCCGGCCGCTTGGGACGTCGGCGGCCACGCTGCATGGCGGGGGATGCAGTAGTGGCAAATTCGGAGGCAGCGGGCTTTGGATGGTCGGTGTCGGATTGTAGCGGCAGCGAAGACGCCTCCAATTCATTTCCTTCAGGACAGTCCACCTCCGCACCCACTGCAGGTTCAGGAAGCTCTACAGGTAAATCCACAGAGGGTAATACCGATGCGCTCTGCGCAGGATCAGCCGGTGTAGGGAGGCTTTCCTCCGCGGTAACTCCACCGTCTGCCACCGGTGTACCCGAGCAGAGGGGCTCATCTGTGGGAGTAAAGTTACTGTCCGCTGTGTGGGCATAGTCGTGCTCGTTCGCCTCGGATGAAGTAGCTGTTTCCTCATCGTTCCCCGCGTTGGTGTCGGTGTTTTCACTCGCCATGATGAAAGAGACGCTGTCCGGTGGGAGTCAGCAGAAAGAAACTCCGTCCACGGTCATCGCTGAGCTGCAGGCTAACAAGCTACAAGCTAACTCTGAAGCCCGCCAGAACAAACTCCGCGACGTCCAGACAGGAGTTTCCAAGTCAAACTTTCATAAATGCTTCACCTACGTCTGCAGCAAAGTTGGTTAAACATTAGAAAGATACGGAAACTTAAGTAAAAACTGATTTTCCGCTGGAACAAATCAGCAGCAGATTGAAACACAGAACAACTATCAGCAACAGGAAGTGGCCGCAGATAAACAAGATAGTTTCCGCTTTCTGTTAACGGTCAAACCCCCGCTGGCGCCACCAGGCGGTGGGAGGTGGATATTACACGCTATTAATACTCATCATTATTTTTCTTATTATTAATAATAACATTATTATTATTATTATTATTATTGTCACTATTATTATTATCATAAACTGCTTGTATTATTTATTATTATTTACGAGTGAGGTACAAGGCAAACACAATATCAATATCTTAAAACAAAAAATATATAAGCCAAGGAGAAAAACACATTTCCGTTTTTTGTGGTGTAAATGCAAACATTTTTTAAGATGAAAGATTTTTCACTTATCACATCCAGATTTTAATGCAGCTCCAATATCTGTGTTGTCTTATTTCTTATGATGAATTAGTCTTATTTTGATAGGTCTCACCGGAAGCTTGTATCCGGACGCCGGATGTAAATAAACAGCTCAGTAGCTACAAAGCTAACAGCTTTAACCGCTAGCTTTAAATTAAAGCAGCGTTCAGCAGTGATAAAAGAGTTATAGGTAAGACTCGGAAAGCTTTTAACGTTTAATTTAATTTCTCAGACTAGCGTTTTGTTTTGTTTTTTTGTATTTTCCTCATAGACATCATGCTAACCAGTCGATTAGCTCCTGTTGACAGCAGCGTTTGGCTAATCATCACCTCACACAGTAGTTTATCATCACATCCTACTTAGCTGTTGCTAATATTGTCATTCCTGTAATAAAACGATATGTTAAAACATTAAAAGGTTTTACATTGTCTGGGGCAGTGCAGTACATCAACACTACAAACCTGAACTCTAAAATCATAACAATTAACGTTAAATTGTCGCTCATCAGCAGCTGGATATAAAATGCTTCACAGTAACTAGATTTGTGTGTTTGTACAAGTCTAACTGCAATTATATGCAAAGCTTAATGTTCATAAGCATACAGTTTGTAACCATTTAGCTATTTCTGCATACATATGACATAAACCATGATCCCATTTCCACCCTAAAATTACTTAAAGGCAACGCAGTTGAATCAATAAGGCTCATTTAATAATTAATAAAATAAATACAGAACATGATCACGTGTGGCAAAAGCTTATGGACCTCAAGAAATACATTTATTTCTAAGGGGAAATTAGAATTAGGTGTCTGGGAGGGCCTGTCTTATTTAAAAAGAATAATCTGTGTGTAATCTGCACCATTATCAATCTCATGATAACACTTGTTTGTAAAGGTGTGCAAATGAGAATAAGTGAACATATGAGGTTTCTAAAAAAGGAGCTGTTGATGCTCAACAGGCCGGAAAGAATTTCAACTCCACCACTTGACTGTCAGGTAGACTGCGTACAAATAGAGAACGTTCATTTATTCACTTAAAGTGATCTTAAGTTGGTGTAAGTTGTTTCTGAAATGTAGCCTAAAATGTTTTGAGACTGGTGGCAGTATTTGTGAACTTACACATTCCTATAATGTTTTAGTGACGTTCTCATCAAGATTTTGATTTGTCAAAGCTACATTCACAGGCACTATCATAACACACCAGAATATGGATAATGGAGGCACCAGGGTTTGATGATATTGTGTGGAATTGAAAAGAAAATATCTGTGGTTTGCTGCGTTATTTTTGTCCCTGTGCCTGAGTGTTTTTTTTTTACAGCACACTGAATTACAATTCAGTTTAGAGGCAACAAACTATTCATAGCTTTGTGTGTGTCCACAGCTGAGTCTGATTTGTGTTGTATGATTTAATCACGGGTTATTAATTCAGTCTGAGTTTCATTAATCACTCACAGAAAGCTTTGTCTGTTTTTTCTGAGATTTATGAAATTAGGTCCACAGCTCCTCCTCCCGTTTCTAATCGGCTGGCAGTGTGCAGACACATCAGGGACGGAAAGCTAATTAGCCAGATGATGTCTAGACAGATGCTGCTGCTGCTGCTGCTGCATCAGATGGCTGCTTATTTCCATGCTAACCATTTCAGCGTTGCCATATCACAGCTGTTCATCATCTCATTGCAGGTGTTGGTGGAAACAGAAATGATCTTCTCAACAGTTTGACCTGAGGAGAAACAGCACGGACAGTCGGCCATCCCAGGGCTGCAGATGGAGAATGGAGACCTGGGTCACATGGTGTGTGCCTGCATGTGTGTTCTGCTGTCTGGCAGTTTAACCATTGACCAGTTGAACAATGTCTGGCACTGGAATAATGGCAGAAGCTTTGCTATAATAAGCTGCTATTGTAATGTCTCTTAACTTAATATTAAAGGGTTTTTGTCATTATTGCCTTTAATTGATTATGGATGTGTTGATATACAGACAGAAACTCCAGTAAGAGAGAGAGAGAAGCACAATATAGAATAAATGTCCCCTAACGGGAGTTGAACTGTAGGTTTTGCAGCGAACCACCTTAACCAAATAGGTTTAGTTGTAGCTTAGGGATTCATCAATACCACATTTTCTACAACACAACTATCTGATGTGGTGTTTGGCATAGTGGCCAAACTGTGTAACGGCAGTTACAAATTAGAATTACCTCCTTTAGCAGCCAGTCAAGTTGGAGTTTATCTAATCAGTTCATTCACGACTCCAAGTGGACATTTGTGCCAGGTGTAATTAAATTATCTCCAGTCGTTGCTGTGATGTTGGGTTCACAGGACTGTGGTGGATGGGAAATCACAGTACCTTCAGCCTTTGACTGTCCATTAATGTGTGGACAACAGGAAGCCAGGCTGCTTGGCTAGCAGTGGACTATGTACTGGATTACAAGGTGGTACGCAGTTCAGTCCTATCAGGTTTTCCATACTCACGGATTCCTGCAATTAAAATTACTTGAATACACACGTGAATGATAAAATAAAATTTTGCTACAGCAGAATGGATACAATTCTGATAATAAAGAGTCAATTTGCAGGTTTGTAATGCTCACAAAAAAGTGTTAGCTGTTTTATGGTTGCTTCATTTCCAATGGTTTTCTGTGAGAAAGTGTTTTTTGGGCCAGTGTGTATCATGTGGTTAATGGAGTAGTGCAGTTTGGCTACTACGCTAAAATGGCTTCACAGTCCAGTGAAGGTTTCTCTTAACCTGCACAGCGGGAATGACTCTTCTGCTACTATACGTACCCTATAAGCAAACATATCATCATCATGTGGAAACCTTTACAATGTTTTTATTTTTTCCAGAAAAAATTTAAACTTAATGCATATGAATGTATTGAGAGGTTGTGTCTGTCTGCTGTTTCTGCTCTGTCCAGATGGGGGAGCCAGTGACTCTGAATGTTGGCGGCTGTTTGTACAGCACATCTCTGTCCACGCTGCAGCGCTACCCAGACTCCATGCTGGGAGCCATGTTCAGAGGAGACCTCCCCACCGTTAGGGACGCACATGGAAACTACTTCATTGACCGTGATGGCCCACTGTTTCGGTGAGAGTGCATTTGTGTGGCAGCTAACTGTTCTGAGAGGGTCAGAGCCACCAGATCCACTGGAGATCATACAGTATAATGTTGGTAACTCTAAACCATCAACCACCAAATCTACCAGTATCAAGACTTACTTTCTACAAAGAGGGATAAATGATAAATCTGATGATGATGTTCATTTCATATTGTCAGAAATCCCATGAAAATACCCAAATCAACAGTGACATGATGCTAATAACAAATAATGTCTGTGTATCTAACATTGGATCTATTTTATTATATTTTCATCAGTGAGTCACACTGTTGGATTCTGTGACATGTAGTTTATTTTGGTGCTGAAGATACAGTAACTAGTAAAGAACCAAGTCACAATTTCTACAGTGTCCAGCTGTTTTGGTAAATTACTGAGGGATGTAATGATACTGTATGTTTTAAGCTCTTTTTAAATATACAGTGGCAAGAAAAAGTATTTTTCATGGAATTTCATGGTTTTCTGCAATAATACTCTTAGCTGTTCAGAGTTTAATTGACAGCTAAGAGTTATTGAATCAGCTCCACAGTCCAATCCAACATGTGTCTCTGCTGTTTCAGCTACATCCTCAACTTCCTGCGGACTTCAGAGTTGACCCTACCATGTGACTTCAAGGAGACCGAGCTACTCAGGAAGGAGGCTGACTTCTATCAGATTGAGCCCCTGATCCAGTGCTTGGGAGACCCAAAACCATTGCTGCCCTACCCCACCGACACTTACGAAGAGGTGGTGGAGCTGTCCAGCACCAGGAAGCTGTCCAAGTACTCCAACCCTGTTGCTGTCATCATCACCCAGCTCACCATTACCACCAAGGTTAGGGCTGTGTTGATATATCATGGCAGAATATTCCGTGATTAGTCTAAATAAGGTCGTCTTTATGTACAATGCATTCAGATAGTAGGCTTTTTTAATCCTCAGTATTTGTGTGTCGACAAGAATCTCCACTGAATGTATCTGCACTTTCTTAGGCAATAAAACAGCTGCATGATTCAAAGTTTTATCCTATCTGTATAAAATGTGGTGGCTCTGAGTGCAACTTAAGAAAACAGCTGCTATTAGATACAAGCAAATTAAAAACATATTTTCACCAATTTGAAACACAGAAGGCACATTGAAATACACATATTAGTGGCAAATTCAGAAAACACAACCACATAAAGGAAGTTAAGGTAAGTACACATTTTGGACAGAGAAGATAGGTGGTATAGGATGGGCACGAGAAAAGCTATAAATATACAGGGTTAAATCTGTCCCTCAACAGAAATGGAGGCTTTAGACTGCATTTACTTAGATAACCAGGTTGCAGTACACTGAGGAAGCTGATTTCTTTACTGTCATGTAAACACAAAATCTGGTTTCCTGTACTGGGGTAGAGGATTAGAGAAACCAGATTTCCCCAGGTAGATTTCACCTAGAGAAGTCTTTGCACTTTGCACTGTGAGAAAGTGTAAGTAGCACTACGTCTGTCTGCTCTCTCACAGCGCAGTCAGTCAGCACCTCAACACACATATTTAAAAAATGCAACTGGACGTCTTTCTTGTTCGGTAGAAACATTTAATTACTCATCAAAGTAGCTTCTTCAGTCTGAGAAAAGCTGGTAGATTCTTAGGTTGTTGAAGGCATTTAACCTTCCATCCAGAAGGCTTCATCCATTCTGTCAGACTGGAAAAGGAGATTTATGAAGTCACAGAGTTGTTAATGCTTTGCTGGTCACCTGCCTTTTATGTGTGTCACTGTGACTGTGAAACCACCTGGGTAGTGAAGAAAGAACTGCTCTGTAAGTGGGTGATAGATTATGCCTGAGACCTTAATTAAAGTAAACATTAGATGTTAATAACATTTTGTTCCACATGTACATTTATCTACACATTTTATTGTGTCATATTATAGATTATGTTGTGTAAATACTGAAAGTACATCAAGCAGTGTAACAACAAAGTACATTTTAAACACGACTCTCTGCTACTTTAGGTTCATGCTGTGTTGGAGTCCATCTCCAACAGTTTCACAAAGTGGAACAAACACATGATGGATACCAGAGACTACCAGGTGTCTTTCACCTTTGGGCCGTGTGACCACCAACAGGAAGTCAGCCTGCGTGTCCATCTGCTCGACTTCATCTCTAAAGCGGTTTGTGGTTTATTATGTTGACAATGATTCCAAGATTGAACTGATTGTTCAAAACCAACTTGTTAGCATATACACTGCCCATACACTTTTTCAATTGTAGCTAACATCTAAATTTAAATTTGCTGTCTGTGTTGTTATTTTTCAGGGTTTCACGATTCGCAACACACGTGTTCATCACATGAGTGAACGGACTAATGAGAACACAGTGGAACATCACTGGACGTTCTGCAGGCGAGCTCGCAAAGTCAACAACTGACAGATGAACCAAACGATGACTAAGTAACAGAAGACAACGTTAATGTGTCTGCAGACTGAAAGACAATGAGTGATGTTGGTGGTTTTGTTTTTATGCGTTAATGTTTTGCATGATGCATGTTGTGTTGAGATCATTCTCACATTCAAGGTGCGGGTTGCAGGAACCTCATTGGACACCTTTGGAATGAACTGAGATGCAGACTGAGAGCAGAAGACTGGAATTATATAATTTATCCAAGGTACAGTGTTTGGGTATGGCATGTTGTATGGCAGCTAAATATTTGGCAACTAGGGATGAAAATAAATGGGTTAAATTAAAGGAAGGTTTCCCATTTTTCAAGTCTGTCTTAAAACAGCTGTCAGGTGCCCAAATTAATATAGTAACAGGTTTTTCTTGCTGCAGTTGCTCCTGCTGTTCATATTAGTCACAAGGAAATCCCTTTGTAATGAGATTCTAATGTAAGTGATTCAGAGACTAAATCTGATGTATTTGCTCTGTGTGAAAATATATTGGAAAGTGAAATGAGCTTTCTCTCTTTAAACTGAATGACCAGGCAGTTTATTGTGTTGAATTTAGTTATTTAGTAATTTATTCTATTTTTAACAAGTGTCAAAGAGCCCAGATAAACGGACATGAATAGTAAAATTAAATACAAAAGTATAAAGATGTGAAATATGTGTAACATGCAGTATAAGCCCTACAGGCCTCAAAGGAGGAGGTGGAATGAAAAGAGACCCTCAGATAAGAAGATGGAATAACAGAAAGACGGTTAAACCTCAAGTGGAGAGGTCAGGAAGACCTCAGAAGGAAAGACGGCACGAAAGGAGAGATTCCCCTGAGCAGTCACACCACAAGAGGACAACATGAAGGAGCCTGATCAGATTCAGCATAAGGAAGAAGAACCAGAGCTGGTGATTAATTATACCTGCTGCATGTCTCCGATTTCAGAGGCATTACCACTAAAGGAGGAAGAGAAGGGAGAAGGTGAAGAGCAGCACCATGAAGCAGTAACCAGAGATGGAGGGTAGATAGAAAGGTGATTTTGAAATATTGATTAAAACAGTGAATTTCATCTGACCTCGCAAAGTCGGCATGGTAACTGACAAACTCACATGATGGAAGTGCAAAGTTGGTCAATCAAAACTGTAGAGGAAGCATTACTTAATATAGGAGAAAGAGTTTACAAACCCTAGGATCTAAGATCAGCGGGAGACAACATGGAGGAGCTGCCTAACTAGGCAAGGCTGCAATAGGCCGGTCGGACCTGGAGACTCTAACAATGAGAAGAGATGATCGGCTCACACACAAACCAGAGACTTTCAGCAATCAATTTTTCTATTTTTATGCTCCTCAGCCATCCTAATTTTTCAACCACCAATGAGGTTTTCAGTAAAATGACAGTCAAGACAGGGAAAGAATATTTCTGACTGATTCTTGTATTGTTGATTTCATTATTTAAAAACTTTTATTGTTTACTGTTAGCTTTTGCACCTGCTAAATAAAGTACAACATCTGCAGTTAAAATAAAAGCCTTGCCATTTTATAAGGGTTTTGTTAAAAGTGTCCATATAAAAGAAATAGATTGGGTGTGACTAAGTCAGGTTCCCTAGATGAAGTCTACTATTGTCCAGCAATCATAACTAGTATTACTATAAGAAGGGAGCTACCATTATGCAGGTGCCAGTGAAGATGTAGCAGGAGAAACATTGGGATGAAGGCAGTGAATAGCTGGGATAATCTTTTCAATCTTAATAGAAAACTGTTCTGTTTAACCTCAGGCAGGCAAGTATAGAGCACTTTAATGTGAGGGCTGAACTGGACTCCTGTACAGGGTTTATGTCTTAACGCAGTACCTACTATTGTTTAAGTTTTACATACACTCATGTGATGGTTATTTTAGGCTGTCAGTGATTTCTTTTAAGTGTTTTTTTATTTTTGGGTTGTTCTATTAATTAATTTAGGCACTGGCTGAATTTCATCACTCAAGTGATAAATTCTTAGAAGTTACATCTGTTTCAGTGTAGCTCAGGCCTGATCCACATCTAAAGAAATAAAGAAGTATAATACTGTACGTTTAGACTTGCAAATTTAAAACAAATCAAATGGCTGTGTAATGAGGTTGTCACACACATTTTCACATTCACACTAACATCAGCACTGCATGAAAAACACAGCCCCCTCATTCATTCAAATGGACCCACGATGCTGATAGAGCGGGGAGCCTGACAGGGAGACTCTGACTAAAAAACACACAGGTGTCTTCTTTTACTTTAATGTAAAGTTATGTGATTCAGTAGTACATATAGTGGAAAGAAAAAGTATGTGAAATATGAAATTTTTTGGTTTTCTGCATTAATTTGTCATAAATGTGATATGATCTTCATCTCATTCAAGAGAATTAACAAATATAATGTACCTAAAGTAGTAACACAAAAACATTCTGATGTTTCATTCCTTTAATAATGTATACTTTATTAGGGGATTAATAAAGTATACATTCCTTTATCGAGAGCAACCCTTGAAAATAATTACTGGTTGGCAGCAATAACCTCAAACAGGTACTTCCTGTAGCTCTGGATCAGACCTGCACATTGTTCAGGAGGAATCTTTGCGCATTCTTCCTGCAGAACTGCTTTAGCTCTGTCATATTCTTTGGACGCCCATGTGTGAACACTCTTGTTGTAATATTATTACAGTACAATTAATCTAATTAAAAAATATTGGTTGGTACATACAGTGAAGAGTGTTTAGAACTGTACATTGGACACAGCCACTATGCAGGATGGGCCAGCACAGCAGGAACAACACCCCAGGACCAGAATCAGCTGTGTAACATAAACAAAGGACACCAGTACACATTTTGGACAGAGAAGATAGGTGGTATGAGAGGCGTGTGAGAGAAGCTAAATATATATAAGTGTGTATTTGGAAAAACCCTCTCTCAACAGATATGGTGGCCACAATTTGCCATGCTGCCCTTTCATCTATCCCCAGGAAAACCAAGACCACTTCACACGTCCACCAGGAGGGCCACACTTTAATGAGGATAGCAAGGATATTAATAGGTGAGACTAACACATCTACTCACACTCCTGTTTCTTTGTCCAACTAATGAGCCTGGTCAGGTCGGGTGTGAAGTGAAACCATCCTAGAGGATAAATGCCAGGTTTCCTAACAACTTTCCTCAGACCCGATACGCTATGTGAATGAGTAGTGAAACATTTCACATTGACAGTCTCACACACTGCATCACGGACTACATAGATTTTTGTGTGGAAAACACCGTGCCAACAAAGACAGTGCTGTGTTTCTTGAACAATAAGCCCTGGGTCACTCCTGAGCTGAAGGCGCTACTAAATGAGATGAAGAGGGCCTTTCTCTCAGGGGACAAGGAGGAAATGCGCAGAGTACAGAGGGATTTGAAATACAAATTCAGAAGGTGCAAAGACAGCAGGAAGAAGTTGGAGCATCGCCTGGAACAGAACAACGTCTGTGATGTGTGGAGAGGTCTAAAACACATCTCTGGCCATGGTGAGGCTGGAAATGGTCGCCAGGTCACAGGTGACCAAGCCTGGGCAAATGAACTGAACCTATTCTTTAACAGACTTGATTCTGCCCAGCCCCCAGTCTCCATCCACACGGCCCCCTCCTCATACCTTTCAAGTCCAGACATGTCCTCCCAGCAGCAGCTGTTCACACCTCAGCACCAAGCAGTCCACTCTGCCCTTCCTCCGACCACAACAAAGGACTCATGGACGTAGAGCATTATGGTGAACTGGTATGTTTAGATGCTGTCTTCCCAACTCTCACTGATCACTAGGGTTTGTTGATGGTGAAGTGTTTGGTTGCTCTACATCCCAGTGCGCCCTCATGTCTGTGTTTTCTTCTGAACCCACCCTTTTAGTTAGGCTGTCATAATTAGTCCTGCCGGAGTCCCTGCTGCACTACACTAAATATACATTCACCTCAAACTTTATCTGACTGTGAATACAACTAACTGCAATCTCTCCTCTTCTCTCTCTTTCCCTCTCCCTCTCTCTTTTCCCTCTTCCTGTCTCTCTGTCGAGCTACACGTCATTCCACCCTTTGCCCTCTGGACCTGTCTGACTCGTCCTGATGCCCAACTTCTGGCTGGAGATCTCGTCGCCTGGATCCACCGTTTGCCCTTTGGGATGCGTTTGGAGACTGGATTGGTCACAAGCTACTATGATGTCGGTCCCGGCCTCGACCCCCCAACAACCCACAAGTCCAGACCAGCCACCGCCCACCCCCCCCTCTGCCTCACTCTGAACCAGGTTAGGAGGGAGTTAAGGAGGACAAGTCCAGGAAGGCAACAGGCCCTGACAACATCAGCTCCAGGCTCCTCAGGGAGTGTGCAGACCAGCTCTGTGAGGTGGTCCTGTCCATATTTAACATGAGCCTCAGCCTGGAGAAAGTACCAGTTCTCTGGAGAACTTCCTGCCTGGTTCCAGTTCCAAGAGTACCTAATCCTAAAGAGCTGAACCACTTCAGACCCGTCGCCTTAACCTCCCACCTGATGAAGGCTATGGAGAGGATCGTCCTCAGCCACCTCCGCAACCAGGTGACCTCAGCACTGGACCCGCTGCAGTTTGCATATCGACCAGGCATCGGATTGGTTGACGCCATCATCTACTTGCAGCATCGGGGCCTGTCTCACCTGGAGTCCCCTGGGAGCACTGTGAGAGTCATGTTTTTTGATTTCTCTGGGGCACCTCAAGGGACTGTGCTCTCCCCTTTTCTATTCACACTGTACTTATCGGACTTTAAATACAACGCCCACCACTGTCACCTACAGAAGTTCTCAGATGACAGTGCTATTGTTGTCTGTGTATCCGGGGGGACGAGCAGGAGTATATGGGGTCATCTAAACACCAGCAAAACAAAGGAGCTAGTTCTTGACTTCAGGAGGTCCCCTCCACCACACACACCGGTGAACATCCAGGACTCAGACATTGAGGCTGTGGACACATTTAAATACTTGGGTGTTCACCTTAACAACAAACGTGGATTGGTCTAGTAACACGGACGCTCTGTACAAGAAGGGCCAGAGTTGCATTCACCTACTGAGGAGACTGAGGTCTTTTGGTGTGTGCAGACAGCTGCTAAGAACTTTTTATGACACTGTGGTGGCCTCAGTAGTCCTTTATGGAGTTGTGTGCTAGGCAGGGGGCAGTACCGGCAGAGACAGGAAGAGACTTAACAAACTGGTTAAGGAGGTCGGCTCTGTCCTGGGCTGCACACTGGAGTCCATCGAGGAGGTGGCGGACAGGAGGATGTTGGCTAAACTAACATCCATCATGCATATCCCCTCCCACCCCCTGCACCAAACTTTAGAGACTCTGACCAGCTCCTTCTGCACGAGACTGTTACACCCACAGTGCAAGAAGGAGCACTACCGCTGGTCATTCCTCCCCACAGCCATCAGACTATACAATACAGTACTTTTATTTATTTATTTATTTTTATATATTCATTTATTTAATTTTTTCTTGTGTAGTTAATACTGATGCTGTCCACTCTATACTGTTCTGTCCTATTTAATGTCACCTTGCTGCTGTAGACAAAAGAATTTCCCCATTTCCCCATCTTATCTTATCTTATGTTATCTTATTTCGACCTAAGTCCAACTTCCTAATAAGCTCACCTGGATGACTGAGAATATAAACTAACATATCAAGCTGTACATTGAGCCATTTGGCATTTAAAAACCTTTTTATACATAAACCCCCAATGTGGACTTCCTACTATGGTAAAATAAAACAAAACAAACAAAAAAAAAAACATAGTTTAAAGATTAGCTTTAATACTTTCAAGTAATTTATAGTTAATGACAGCACAAAGTCTGGAACTCTTTGCACCAGATGCTCTGTGACTTCCCTGGTGGTGCTTTACCAGGCTTTTATTGTTGTTGTCTTCAGTTCCTCTTTGTTCTTGAGGTGTTTCCAAGAAGTGACTGTTAGATTCAGGTGACATGGCTGATTTGTTTTTTGCTGCATGTTCCACTTCTTTGCTTTGGGTTACTTTTGCAGTATGCTTTAGGTCATTGTCCTTCTAAGAAAATGTAACAGGCTTATAGTCCTAAAAACTGAATTCACCCTTCTGCTTTTATCAACAAACATATAATCAGTAAGTACAAGAGAAACACTAAGAGAAACACACACCAAAATGCTTCCTCCACCATGCTTCACAGATGAGTAATTCTTCTTACCATCATTCTGGTTGATGCCTCTTTCTTTGCTCTGATAAAGTCTTCTCTTGGTTGTTGACTTTTACACACTACTACTACCTCTTGAAGCTCATTCTTGATCTGCCTGAAGAGGTTTTTCTTCACCAGGGACAGTTTTTCTGTCACCCACCAGTTGTTTTCTATGATCTTCTGGGCATTGTCGTGTTCCTGAGCTCATCGGTGCATGCTTTCTTTTTAAGAATGTACCAAAGGGATGATTTGGCCACATCTTTGGTTTTTGTATCTGTTCATATTCGACGCTGAAACAATTAAATGCAATTTATACAGTACTTCATCACACTGCCATCAGTGTTGAAACACACAGTAGCACCCCCTTCAGCCATCAGTGGGAAGCTGCAAGTAGCTGTCAGATCAGGTGTAGATTATCGCTACATACACTTAGTGTTGTGGCTCACAATGACAGGTGCAGGAGCTGCATTTGATATGTTATGATAAATAATCACTGATGAGATTTTTCACCTACTTTACACCCTTACCAGATAACATTGTCGTTGTCTGAATGTTGGAGCTTGAACTAATTAATGCTGTAGTAACCTTCTTCACTGTTTGTGATGTCAAAGATCTGGCAAGTATCTGAACAAGATGGCAGCATATCTCAGGGCTGAATATACTGTATCTAAGGTTTGAGCTCTACACAAGGAGAAATACACTCCACTCCAAAAGTATTGGAAAATTGAGACCAGTTCCTTTATTTTTCCTCTAGACTCAGAAGATTTGTGGTTGACATCAAACATTATTTTCAGGTGTTTGGAAAATGCGACTGTGGCAGGTGTATTTTGTTGCACAGGTGTGTCCTATTACACTGATTATTCAAACAATAAATAGCACTGAATTTCTACCCTCATTTTTAGATTTAGGTTTTGCCTGTTCAGACTGCACCAAAGATCTGTCTATGCGTGAAAAACAAGCAATTGTGAAGCTGAGAGAAGATGAAAAAGAAGTAGACCAATCTACTGTTCACAGAAGACTTCATGAACAAAAGTACAGACGTAAGCACCTGGAAATGAAAGCTGAAATGTTGGTCTTTTGTCTCATATTCATCTTTTGATGTCAAAACCAAATCTGGCCTCACTGTTCCACGGAGTGTTTATTGTACAGTATGGGTTGAATTAGTCTGCTTCTGGGACAAGCTTGATTTATTGTAGGTTATTTGAACTGCACAATGAATGTTCACATCAGACTCAGTTGATTATAGTTGTTTATTGCAAAAATGCATCCAGAAAGTATTCACAGAGCTTAATTTTTTCCACATTTTATGTTACAGCCTCACTCTAAAATTGATTCAGGGTTTAAAAAACGTTTTAATCTCAGAGGGAAATTGTTTTGCCTTGTTACAGTTGCTCTCAACTCAGACAGAAAGAAAAGGAACCACAAAGAAAAGATCTACACCAACATAAATTAAAAATAACATCAATACAGACAACTCAGAATATTAACAGAATATGTAACATGTATGAAATGGATTGATAATAATAGTCCAGAGTGGAATGATAACAAATATAAGACATAAATAATGATTCTGATGATTGTCAGTTCCCCACCTCCTTACAGAGAGGAATGGGGTTGTACAGTTTGATGGCCACAGGTGGAAATGATCTCCTCTCTGTGGAGCACTTGACGTTGATCAGTCTCTGGCTGAACATGCTCCTCTGTCCAGCAGCACACTGTGTAGTGGGGTGGGAGGGATTGTCCAGGATTGAGAGGAGATTGGACAGCATCCTCCTCTCAGCTACAACATGTAGAGGGTCCAGCTCCACCCACAGAACAGAGCCAGCCCTCCTGATAAGTTTGATCTGCCACCTACATGTTACAGCCCAAGTAGACCACAGCATAGAAGATGACAGTGGAACCACAGACTCAGAGAACATCAGCAGCATGGTACTGCAGATGTTGAAGGACCTGAGTCTCCTCAGAAAGTACATCAGGCTTTTTGACCAGTCCAGTTTGTTATCCAAGTTCACTTAAGGACATTCACAGAGTTTTATCTGTAACCACTCCTTTTTTATTTTGGCTGTGTGCTTAGCGTTAAATAGCTAAAACGCTGTGATGCGTTAAGGTAGGTAGGTAAGTAGGTTTATTCAGACACTAAGTAAATCAAGTGGTAGAGGTGGTGAAACAAGAGCATCAAGTCGACAAGCCAGCAACAGGGATCTATGAAGGAGACCCAGAATGAGTGATGGTATATTGGAAGGCGGCTACTTACTTTGACAGGAGAGAGAAGTGCACAAGAAGTCAGGTTCTTAAACAGGAAGTGGTCAAAGACCCTGGGGGTTCTGGGCATTCAAGTCTCAAGGGACAAGTCAAAGTCAAAAAATCACTGTGATTACTGCAGGTAAAAACTCCAAAACATACTGAATTGAATTGAATACACTACAATTTTATTTGTTTAGCGCCAAATCAAGGAGGAACCTGCAGAGGAGAACAGAGAGAGGGAGACAGAGAGGAGGAAACACAACTACAGGAGAGAGCACAAAGTTAATTACATACAATGTTGGCATTTGATAAAATAGAGGACCACAGTCGATGATCCAAAGTCAAGTCCAGAAGTTAAGTTAAATAAAGTGTCCAGGTAAACAGGTTTGTCAGAGGGTCCAGATATACAGATGGCATCGATTTCACAGTCTTTCACAGAGGGCAAAAAGGTAGAGTCAAGGTCCAGGTTCATACAAGGTATCAAAGGCAAGACAAGATATAACAGGGCTGCAGAGTAGAGCTGTAACAGTCTAGCAAGGAGGCTTTAAACAGAGGTGAGCTTATGAAAGAATAGGAAGGGCCAGGTGAAAGTAATCAGACTGATTAGGCAAAGCTAAATGCCAGGACAACAGAGAAGGACTGGAAACAGAAAAAATATAAGTGTGGGACAAGAAGTTGAGCTGGAATCATGACTAGTCTCCCAGTTCCAGCCACTGAAAAACATCCCCAGAACATGATGCTGCCACCACCATGCTTCACTGTAGGGATGGTATTGGCCAGGTATTGAGCGGTACCTGGTTTCATCCACACATGACGCTTGACATTCAGACCAAAGAGTTCAATCTTTGTTTCATCAGACCAGAGAATTTTGTTTCTCATGGTCAGAGAGTCCTACAGGTGCCTTTCGGTAAACTCCAGGCAGGCTGCCATGTGCCTTTTACTAAAGAGTGGTTTCTGTCTGGCCACTCTACCGTGCAGACCTGATTGGTGGAGTGCTGCAGAGATGGTTGTTCTTCTGCAAAGTTCTCATATCTCTATAGAGAAATACTGGAGCTCTTTCAAAGTGACCATTGGGTTCTTGGTCAGCACCCTACGGCCCTTCTCTCTTGACTGCTCAGGTTGGCCTGTGGCCTGCTCTAGAAAAAGTCCTGGTGGTCCCAAACGTCTTCCATTTAAAGATGATGGAGGCCACTGTGCTCATTGGGACCTTGCTGCACTGCTACAGAATTTTTTTTAACCCTTCCCCAGACCTGTGCCTCCACACAATCCTGTCTCTGAGGACAAAGGATCTTAAAAAAGGAATCATTCAGTTTCCACCCTTATTCCATTTTCTGACGCTATACCATACCCCGTGAATGGCACATGATTGGAGCCACTTTCATTGTACCACAGCACAGTGACCCAAAGCACAACTATGCAAGACATATTTGTTTCCCCAAGGAGATTGATAAAGTATGTTGTTTAGGGAAGGGGCAGACAGTTGGTGGTGTTGTAGCCCTTCTGAAACCTGTTGAGATCTTCTGTTCATTGTCTTAAACAAGTGTGAGGTTTATATGAATAGTTTTTGCCACACTGGTGAGGAAGAATGAACGATGAAAAATGAACATGAGAATTAGCCACAAACACATTGAACACGAAACATTTCCACTGTTAGTAATATGAAATACATACATACAAGTAGAGATTACAACAAAGAAAGAACTGAAAAATGACATCGCAAGGAAAAATACCTGAACAATGATTAATTCTGATTCAATTAGATTTGAGATTTAAAGCCACAGCGTGTAGATAAACAGATAAAAGTTTGTTGTTAAATTGCAAAAACATAAGCCCCGCCCCGGTGTGACGTCACTGTGTTTCCAGGTTGCTGGACCACTCTTTGTTTTCACAACAGTTGTAGTGTTTGGAAACACAAAGAGGTTTTAAATGGACTTTTTCTTGTCTTGTTCTCGGTCGAACCGGTGATTTTTCGTACTTGTGTCCGCTCCCCACCCCCACCCCTCGGCGGGGTTATCAGAGCCCGCCCCCTCTCCGCGCTCCCCGGCAGCCTCCGCCTCTCCTCCCTGGTCTGTCATCCACTCCGCTGTTGTTGCAGCCATTTTACCGTGGAGCGTCTGTAGACAGTACCGTTAAAAGGTAATTCTGCATTTTTATTGAGCGTTTCCATTCCTGTTGGTAACATTTACGTGTCCGACTTAGCAAATATATCGGAGAATGTGTGGGAGGTGAGGGCCAGGCCGGTCGGAGGGGCTGGGGGCAGCCTCAACAACTAGCTTAGTAGCTGCCCAGATAGGGGAAAGATTGCTGGGAGAGTGTTTGGCGAGCAAAGCTTGTCGCTAGCACTTCACAAGTACGTGTGAAAAATGGCGAGGTCCTTCCTCAAACCACTGAAAGTTGTAAACGAGCTTTTGGCTACAGAGCGCACATTTGGATCCAGCTTAATGCAGCTGTTGTGTAAATTAACGAAGTCTTACCGGTGCGTTCGTGAAGGGGGCGCTAGAGAGCAAAAGAGCGACGTACGTATACGTACACTTCCTAGCCCAACCCTTAATGGGCTCTGTTGTTTATTTTCAGCACTTCTGATAGAATTTAATTTAACCAGACTGTTTTAGGATTCCTTTTCTCATTAACCAACTAGCTAAACCTGTCCGTTTTCCTGCTTAGCTAGCTAAGCTTACTGAGGCCCAGCCAAACCGGCAGTCAACATGTATGATGATTTTCTAGTGGCGTGTCTTTCTGATTCAGTTAGTAAGTGCAAAATGGTTTCACGAATCTATAGTGATATGACTTTAAAAATATTTGAATTAGGCTAGCCATGGTAGCTAATCTGACAAATTGTGCTTAAATCATAATGCTAAAACATCACAAAATGTATTGTTTGCTTTTGCGATATGTATTAGAGGACCAAAGAAATCTTGTTATACCTGAATATCGCAATATTGTGGTGTGATACTGTATCGATTCTTGTAAAACGTTGATTTTGAGTTTATAATTTACATGCAAAGATTCATGGCAAGATGTGGCTTTTTTTTGTTGTTTAATCGCAAAACTGCTACATGGCTGTGTAGAGGAAGTGACAGTGTACTTTTCTTTATTACAGAATCGCAGTTTGTGACAATATACAGTGGCTACTAAAAGTTTTTGAAACTTTTGTAATTTATCTTGTCTTTGAGAACAACCACAAAAAACCTTGCGAGTGGACAAGAGTATGTGAACTCTTGTATAATGACCTCAAAAAAGCTAATTGAAGTCTGTGGTTATTTTTAGGGTGTGGACTAGAGCTATTTTGACTGACAAACACCACTCTAACTTTTTAAGTTTGCTCCGCACAAGAATACACAAGAAGTGGGCGGCCAGTCCAGTAAAAAGGGCATAACATATCGTCATGAAAACCTCACCTCAATAGAAAAGTACGGTGGAGGAAATGTCATGATTTGGGTCTGCATCAGGCCAACTTGCAGTAATTGAGGAGAAAATTAATTGTGTTCCAATTGTATCAAAAAATCTTCAGGATAATGTGAGAATGTCTGTACATCAGCTAAAAGTCTGTAGAAGTTGGATGATGCAACAGGACAATGGCCCAAAACACACAAAATAATGGCTTCAGAAAAAAAACCCACCTTTTGGAGTGGCCAAGTCAGAGCCCAGACCTCAACCCAATAGAGATGCTATGGAAATACTTGAAGAGAGACACACACACGAGATGTCCAAAGAAATGACAGAACTAAAACAGTTCTGCAGGAAGAATAGGCTAAAATTCCTCCTGAACAATGTGCAGGTCTGATCCACAGCTAGAGGACTCACCTGGTTGAGATTATTGCTGACAAGGTCAACCAGTTATTAATTCCAAGGGTTCACATAGTTTTTTTCACTAGCACTATGAGATTTTTATGGCGGTCCTCAATAAAGACATGAAAGATCTGATGTTGTTTGTGTTATTACTTTAGACACATCATATTTGTTTATACTCTGAAGAGTATAGACTGAAGATCAGATCAATTTTTATGACAAAATGCAAAAGAACATGAAATTCCAAAAGGTTTATACTCTTTCTTGTCACCGTATAAAATCACAAGCCCTTTATGTATTGTATTGCCAGATTCTGGCTAATATACAACCATCTAACATGTATGTAGTGGACCACTGCTAAATAACTTCCAATAGTGATTAGATAATGCAGGGCATTGTAGGATTTAGGTTTTAATAGTAGTGAAGGTATATGTTTTGAAAATGTGGAGAGTCTCAGTCGAGTCACTTGGCTAGCTCTATTTCGCTGACATTGTCATGTTTTCATTTTTGTGTTGTCTGTCAAATCGTGGCTGGAATGGATTCTATCAAAGTTGAATCAACCATGTCTAAAAGTTAATTTTGCTTGATAATGTGGAAAGTGGTCACTTTCACTCATGTTTACTCGTTGAGCCTATTCAGGTCAGGTGTGAAGCGTAACTAAGCTGAAAGAGAAATTTATGGCTTCCAACCAATTGTCCTCAGACTAAAGAAGCTACTTGGATGAGTACCGAAAAGTTTTTACCTAACAAGAAGGAAGTCCAGTTGGTACTGGTACTTAAGGGCGAGTCAGTTCAGTTGTGTATAAGGCTGCAGCAGTCCATTATTTTATTACTCAAGTATTCCGTTGATTATTCCATCAATTAATCTTATAAGAAGTTTGTTTGTGGGCTTATACAGTTACAGTGACAACAACATGGCCCTATTTTGGGTCTCTACCCAAAGGAAAAGTAAACCAGTTCTTAGAAGCTTTGAAAGGTGAACCAACTCTGAACCAGTAGTAGTACTAGCCCAGAGCTAGCAGCCAGGTTATGCTGGTCAAAAAGGGGTAACTAAAGAGTGTATCTTTTAGGTTCAACAAACAATGTAGAATGTGTTCCAGACCAGATTTTGCAGACTGTTATGTATGTGGAGGTGACCATACCATAAGTTGATTTTAAAATGTCTATTAGTGACTAATTTCTCTAGATTATTTAAATTGCCACTTGGTTTTCTACCATTCCCTGACATCTACCATCCAGTCCATGTTTCTGTGTCTGGCTGTCCCTTAACCCCCAAACCTTCTATCCCTGCTCTCAGAGCCGCTGCCATGGAGACCACACAACTATCGCTCTCTGTTCCTCACATCTCGTTTTTTACATACTTTGGATAAATAATGGCCAGATGGAATACTAAGGTTATATGCCCTTTTAACCAGTAGTGGGCCTCTCCTACATTTTGTTTTTAGTTATTGCTTTTTGGTTGTTTTCTATGTTAGCCATTGCAACTCCCAAGTTATTCTACCTCTTAAATAGTGGAGGAGCAACCATGAAAACATTTGGTGCCTTGTTGTACTCTTCTGTGTCTGTTACCTAGGACATTGCAAGTTGACCTTAAGCCACTGCTTACAAAATGCAATACCGAACTTTGCCAAAGACCATGAAAACAACCCTCACAAGTATTGGCAGTGTATTAACTGGTTAAATTAATCTGGAATAAATTTGTTTGAAGCAGATGGAGGATCCATGCAGATCCAGATCCAGCATGTTTGGTGTAGACCTGGCCAGAGTTGCCACAGTAGCACAATGCAAGCTGTGAAATATGGAGGTGGGAGTGTGCCGATGTGGGACTGCATGAATGCAAAACGTACAGGGGAGGTGACATTTATAGAACAGAAAGTTTGTATTCCGATCATTTTTGATGCACTTGGCTCAATTGTTTTAGTCAAAAATGTTTTTGTTCAGATTAATTTGCTTCTTCTTCTTTACATTTGGCTAAAATCCAATAAAAACTGAATAAAACTACTCAAAATTTAGTTGATACTGATCGGGGATGTTCTCGCTTCTGTATACTGCAGGCTGATAGTGATGATTTTTACACATATAATATATATTAAAAACGATTCTCAGTATTTTTTTTGGACTCTTGCCTCCATTTCCAAATGCCCCAAATCAGTGCAGGCAATGTGAGAGCGCCATTCTGCGTACTGATGCATAGTTAATAGCAAGTATATCCCCAACCTAATAGAGCTCTGTGGCACATTGAATTAAATATATCAGATTCTTTATTCTAAGAGTATATCTGTTTGAAGGATCTCATCAATTCTTTCTGGTTCTATATCTTTCCTACTGCCTTTGTGAATAATCACAGTTCGAACTATCAGATGAGTGGAGGTTTTGCACATTTTACATACACCTGGTAAAACTGGCAGTCAGTAGATGGCTTCACAGCTGTTACTGCCATTAATCTGTTCCTCAATGGTCCAACTGTGTTTTTGTTTTGGAGAAGGTTTGTGTCAATAAATGAATGCCCCAAACCTAAACCTGACCTCCTACACTTCAGGATTAAAGCAAATAAATGAAGTATACATTGTGAGGTAAATGCACCACAAATATTCTCATCCAACTCAATGCAAATAGGTGAGTTCAGGCTCTACAAAGTCACACTACAAAAATGGATTCCACATCAAGCGATGATGACCTCATGGTCATTCTGATTCATTAAAAAATAAAAAATAAAAAGCTGCTTTTTGCTCATCGAAATCTGTTGTTAACGTGAAATGGTTTATTGACACGTCGGTATTGATGTGCAAGAAAATTATTCTGTAAATTTGTTGTGTGTGAAGACCTTCACAGTAAAGGATAGAAACAAGAGTTTGCCTTTGATGTTGTTTGTGAAGCAGTTCTGAAACTGTGGGTTCAAGCAGAGACCTATGACTCTGGCTATCTCATAGTGGATCTAAAGATTGAATTTTTGAGAGATGCAGTATAAACTGAAATGACGCTCTGCACATTGCTCTGGTTTTGGTTTGTTTAAGTTATTATCTCTATTAGATGTGTAACAATGTCAAGTTGAGTGAATCTGTGCTAATTTGTTTTGCACATCTAGGCCTGGAAACATAGATGTTGTTTAATTTGCATTTGTCAAAGAAAATAAATCATTGGTCCAGGGTTTTAAACATAGAATGGTTTACAATCTAGTCCTTAATATACCCAACCCTACTATTTTTATGCAATGTTGATTATGTTTTGTAACCTCAGTTCTCGGAATGGGCTTAGCAGTTGCACTGAAAGCTAGTTTGTTTGCACAGTTTACTTTATATATTTCTCTATTCTCTGTACAAATATTTTAGCTTGCTGCTTTCTGTGGAGTGATTTATCATCATATACCTGGAAAAATACACTTGAAATGTAAAAACTTTGCAAATGAGCCAGCAGCAGTTTGTGTACACATAATGTTTGACATACTTTTGTATTTGTTGTAGTGGTTTCTGTTGTGATGTGACCTTACATGCTCAACCAATCACGGATGATCAACACTGCCAATGCCTGAAAATGCCTAGGCTTAGTATCACCTCCTGAGCAGTGCTTTAATTTAGTTTTAGGAACTTCTTAAAGCTGAAAACAAAGAGAGAGCATGTAATCATTAAGTTCATGTAGTAGAATAGGGCTGTCTGTGTGCATAAATGTATTTAGACTGGACATCCACACAATTACATGGAGTTTGATGTGGCAGAAATACTTAATATTCTATAATAGTCATGATTTTGATTTAAATCTGAATTGTAACATGCTGCTCTGACGTGTCAAATGAAGTGCTCCATATTAATCAGTCAGCTGCCCAATCACAGGTGTTTGTGTTGTCTCGCTCTGTAACCACACAACTGCAGCTGCAGGCTGTAGCTGCATTTTCATTATGAGGTAAACTTGCAAAACAATGAAACTACCGCCAGTAAGAAGGAGGATTTGGCCATGAAGTTAAGAGCAGTTGTTGCAATAGTTTTCATCCCTATCGTGATGACGTATGTTTTTATTTAGAATGGTGAAGGAGTAAACAAAAAAAAAAACATGGTGAAAATTCTGTCAATGGCTTCCCAGATATCTAGGAAGCCCCCACAAGTATTGGAAGGACAAGGCCATTTTATTTTAGTTCTGTGTGGGAGAAGAATCTTAACTTGGGCCAGATGAGCCCAGACCTCTCCACACACTTACTAACACCTTCACAAATAAATAACTGTCAACTGAGTCTGATGTGACAATAATTTAGCTAGTCCCAGGGAGCAATTTATTCCCTTTTCCAGCATCTCAATACATTTTAAAATGGAAATAAAAGTGTATTTATCTAACTAGCTAAACTTGCCTAAAATGTGTTTTTGGCAGACTTGATTTAGTCCCACATTTTAAAAGGGCGAGGTGTTTTTATTTTTTTTTTCCTTGGGTGTGTCCTGTGACATTGATTCTTTGCTTGTTTGTCTTTATTCATGATATAACTCATGATGGCAGTATCAGGATGAATTCAGAGGTGTACAGAAACTATTTGTAAATTTACACATTAGCTAACGAGAAGCAAAATATAACATTTTATTAGCTTTATCTAAGAGGCATGAATTACAGATTTGAAAACTTTTTTTTATGGCCTTTAGCGTGCTAACATCTGCTCAAAGTTGAGGCTCATATCTTGTTGATTCCTCAAATACTTGCAAAACGAATGACGGTAATAAAAATTCTGACCTGATATGGCATGAGGTGATAACTTAAGGCCTCTATAGCGCAATTAATGTTCATGCCAAATTTCATTGCACTGTGCACAAATTCACTGCTCTCATAGTTAAATTTTTGCCAGCAATGGGGGGTTGTTCAGAGGAAAAGGTCTGTAAAGACCCTTTGTACAATACCTGCTCAGCACCAGTTGGCAGACAGACATGGTTTCTGACTGCCTTGTGAACACAGTGGAGCATTTAGCAGCAAAAGGCACAGATTGTCTATGGCTACAGGAGAGACAATATAAGACATTTGTAGCTAGTAAGAAATATGATACCTCTTAAAATAACGTTGCTTTGTGTCTTCTGGATGTTTACTTAATCACCTGTTGGCCAACTGGTACACCATATGAACCTAAAGGTCAGTGTTTTTTTTTTTTTTTTCTGATTTTGAGTGTGGCATTTGGAATCTATTCTTGTAAGTAGTCAACAAGTGAAAACCAACAAGCTGTCATAAGGCTGAAACATCAAAAGAAAACCCATCAGAGGTAGTAAAAACATTAGGTGTTGCCAAATCAACTATTGTTTTCTATTTATTTTAGAAAGAACAAACTAAAAAGTCATGGACAGCAGAAGGCCCAGAAAGACCCTAGGAAACAACTGTGGTAGATAATAATTGTTTCCCTAGTGAAGAAAAATAACTTACAGAACAACCTAAACAATTAAAAGAAAAATTACCGCAAGTACCACAAGATGTAAACAATTGGTAATTCTGAAAACAGGAAGCACCAAACCAAAAAAGCATGATAGAGGTAGTGTTATGTATAGCTGCCACAGGAACTGTCTCTGTTCCATTTACCGATGATGTGACTGCTGACAGCAGCAGTGTGAATTTTGAAATGTTTAGTGTTAAATTATCTGCTCATATTCAGCTAAATGCTTCAAAGTTTTGGACAGTGCCTCACAGCTGGACAATGATCCAAGGTATACTGTGAAAGACACCCAGGGCTTTTTATGGCGAAGAAGTGGTATCCAGCTAAACACACATTTTAAGTCCTGGAGGCTAAACTGAAGACAAAAATCCAAAAAAACTAGGAACTACACTCAAGGCCTGATGGAGCATCACCAGGGAAGAAACTCGGCATCTGGTGATGTCTAAGAGGGCAGATTTTAGGGAGCCATTGACTGCAAAGAATTTTTTAACCAAGTATTTTATTTATTTCAATTTAATTTATGATCTTGTTAGTTACTCTAAATATTTCTGAGCCCCAAAAATTTGTAATCTTTGGACAAAAATAGCTTTGACTCCTACATGGCTCATCATTATATTCGACCCTTTTAATTAAGGCTGAAAGTCATACACATGTACATCTGTGTTGACAGTCCTGTTGCTATTTTTCTTTCATAATATGGAAACATCCAACTTTGACTTTTTTTTTCCTCTGGAGGATCCTGTGTAGTTTTTCCATAATTTTTGTTGACAGTCTGATTTTCATAATGAGGCAGACTCACAATGTGGGCCAAATGTTGATAATTAAATTCACCTTTTAATGGCTGGTGTAAATGTAGACATCTGTGATCTTAGTGTATATTTAAGATTCAGGATTTTAAAAACTTAATTAATCCCAGAGGGAAATAGTTTTGCCTTGTTACAGTTGCTCTCAACTCAGACAGAAAGAAAAGGAACCACAATTAGAAAAGATCCACAAAAATACAAAATAACATCAACACAAAAATGTCATTGCTGATGAGTTCTTAGTCCAGTCCAGTTTATTGAGCTCCTTTGCTTCACTGACGTTGAGTTGAAGATGTTTGAGTCCACACCAAATCAACAAAACTGTCCACCACTCCCTGGTACTGTGATGTTTCCACCCTGAATACATCCTACAACTTCAGAGTCATCAGAGAACTTCTGAAGATGCCAGGAGTCTGAGTTGTACCTGACGTCTGACAAATACAAGGTGAAGATAACTGTCAGAACTGTTCCCTGTGCTACAGACCACAGTGTCAGACACACAGTTCTGCAGGTGGACGTACTGGGTACGATCGGTAAGGTAGTCCATGAGTCTCAGGGGAGTGTCAATCTGCTCTTCCAGCAGTGCAGGCCTGACAGCAGCCGAGTTACCGTGTGCATTGCAGTGACTGATTAATAGGCTTTGTAAGGTTCATGTTGAACTGCAGAGTAACAACAAATCTCCTTGGTCTGTTGTTACTGAAGGCTACAATGTCCTCTGCACAATTTAAACTGTTAAATAAATAAATTATGAATTACTCATATTTTTTAGCAGTTTAAACAGAGCAGTTTTTTACCCGATAGGGACTCCATTTCATCCCTGTCTGCAAGTTTGATGAAAGGTAAACAGAACACAGCGTGTAATTTTATATAATATCTGAGGTGGAAAATTACCAGAAGCCACCAGACTGATCTTGAGGACTTTATTTTTCTCAATAAGGCAGCTAATTAACATCTCCACATTCAGCGGTACTCTCAGGAGACGTGTTACCTGCATTGTAGCTTTTACGTGTATTTCTGTTCTACAGTTGACAACACTGTTGACCTGTGTTGATCCTTGAGTAAATATCACACACATTTTTTCCGAAGTTACAAAAACCCCACAGAATCACTTCCTAGCTAATAGCAATTTCAACTTTTAAAGCAGTTTCATTTATTTTACTGAATTGCAAAAATAACTCTCTTCAATAATCAGTCTGGTCAGTCCTTCCTGCTGAAGAAAGCCTTTTAGCTTTTAGCTGTTTCATGTTACACAGTTCAGCAAAATTTGGTTTATTTATATTGTACTAAATCACAGCAAAAGTAATCTTAAGGCACTTTACATTGTAAGGTGAGAAAGTTACTTAATTAAATGTAAATCATAATCATATAAAATTGTATAGAAAATCTCTCTTGGCTTGAGCACCACTGGATGACAAAGGAGAGGAAAAACTCTCTTAACTGAAGAAACCTCCAACAAAGCCAGGCTCAGGGTGGGCGGCCATCTGCCTCGACTGATTGGAGTGAGTGGAAAGTGGAGAGAGAAAAGAGGAGCAGCAACAAGCAGCAGATACACTGGGTAGGTTAGTAGGGCCAGTAACTGCACACTGGGAACATACAGCTCTGAGGCCGGACATACCTGCAGAAAAGTACAGAGAAGAGGAAAGACAACTACTGGAGAGAAGAGACACAGTTACAGTACAGAGTTAATGACATGCAATGGTAGCATTTTAATGGATAGAAAGGAGGAGTGGAGCTTGGTACATCAAAGGAGGTCCTCCTACAGCCTGACTGTCTCCCGAACCTGAACAGGGAGCTGGTTCCACAGGAGAGGAGCTTGATGGCTAAAGGCTCTGCCCCCCATTCTGCATCTGGAAACTCTAGAAACGTGCTCTGCTGGCACTATGAAATCTTTAAAATGGATGGTGCTTGATTATTTTAAATTGTTTTCTAGATTTTACACTGAGCCAATGGAGAGAAGATATCGTAGGAGAAATATGATCTCTCTTGCTAATTCCAGACAGAACTCTGGCTGCAGCATTTTGGATTAACTGGAGGCTTTTTAATGAGTTATTGGGACATTCTATTAATAATGAATTACAATAGTCCAGTCTAGTAGAAGTAACAAATGAATGGTTTTTCAGCATCACTTTGAGACAGGATGCTCCTAATTTTTTACCAGTATTCCTCAGGTGGAAGAAGGCAGTTCTGTCTCTTTCACTAAATGCAAGGTAAAGGAGATATCCTTGTTGAAAATAACATTTTTAAGAGTAATACTTGGAGCCAGCGCCATTTCATCTAGAGTAAGTAGTATGATTAAATAGTATATCTGACGTTTTTGGGCCGAAATAAAATAACTTCTGTCTTGTCTGAATGTATTACTAGAAAATGGCACATCCAGGCATCGCTGTCTTTAAACAGGCATGAACTATGACTTGTTTTGTATACCTATAGGCATTTTTTGTTGGTTTCAGTTTTAGTCTGATTTTCAAAGGACTATGTTAAAAACGAGGCAACATCACTATGTGTAATGTTCTCTCCTTTCATCCAGCCACATTTCTCTGCTGAAAGGGAAAGAGTAGTGAGTGTCGGCAGCTTTTATCTAGTCCTCTTGTAAAAAAGCTTATTACAAACCTAGTTAGACATGTACATGGCAGAGTAATCGTAGTTCTCTGGGAGAAATCAACCTGGGTTTCTTTAATACCTTATCCTGATTATGGTAACCAGATTTCCTGTTTACATGACAGTTAAGTAATCCCCTTACTTGAGAAACATGGCTGTAACATGGTTACTTGAGTGGACGGCATGTTCTAGGCAGATTTAGACATGTGCTATATTCCTATCATTTCTTGATGATGGATTTCACTGAACTCCGAGAGTTGTTCAGTGCCTTGGAGATTTTTTTTGTATCCATCCCCTGACTTATGCTTTTCAATTACCTGTTCTCTGAGTTGCTGGGAGTGTTCTTTTGTCTTCATGGTGTAATGGTAGCCAGGAATACTGATTAACCAGTGACTAGACCTTCCAGACACAAGTGTCTTTATACTGCAATCACTTGAGACACATTTACTGCACTCAGGTGATCCCCATTTCACTGATTAGGTCAGTCATTTTAAAAGGGCTGAATATAAATGCAAACACTGATTTCACCTTACATATTTTTATTTAATTGACATCATTGTAGAAACCTGTTTTCAATTTGACATTAATGAGGTATTTTCTGCCTTTTTTTTTTTTTGTCAAAGGGGGTGAATACTTTCCATAGGCACTGTATGTACAGTTGGACTAGTAAAGCTGCAGACACTGAGCTACATATACTGTGGTCCCCTTAGTGAGGTGAGCGATTGCTGATTGGTCAGTACAAATAAAAATAGCTCTTTAATAGGTTAAAGTGCTGCAGCAAGGTCAGTACATGAGTACAGTTAATTACAGAAAACCACCTGCTCATTAGTGTTGAGCCTCAAACAAAGACAGGCTTCTGCTGCACTTCTACAGTCTTCTCCTTTCCCACAACACAGCCATTCGGTCATCGTGACACAGCATCATCAGCCACACACTTATGTTCATCGTTAGGTCAAGGCGACCCCACTTTTCTTCTTCTACTTTTGCATGGTTACTAAATAAATGTGTGGCTTGAACATGAGAGATATACTGTAGTTTAGGTTTTTATAGTTTTATATAAAACAATGTGCCAAAATATTACATAGTAGAGCTTATACATTTAAAATGCAGAATTGTAAATGAGGTAGTATTGTCTTTACTTCTGCATAAATGTGACATGAAACACGAGAATCATCGCACAAGGGGAACTCAACTAAAGTTTAACATATTAATTTACTTTGTATTATCATTATCATTTACTTATTAGTTATTATTATTATTGTGGAAAATTGTTCAGTCTTAAATATTTGTGTGTGGCAAATGTATGTGAACCTATGTCTTCAGTGACTGGTGTGATCCTCTTTTGCAGTGGTAACTTCAACTAAACATTTCTGGCAACTTTTTATCAGCTTTGCAAGTCAGCTTGGAGGTATTTTAGCCTATTCCTCCACACAGAACAGCTTCCACTCAGGAATGTTTGTCTCCTTCCCTGCATGAGCTGACAGCTCCAGGTCCTTTCACTGCATTTTATAGGATGGTGACTAACCATATTCTTTGCTAGAATTACTTCTGAGGTGTTTTCTTGCTGCATAATCTAATGTTCTGTTGAGCAACAGTTCTTCTAAGGCCAGCAGAAATCTCTTTTGTTTGAGTCATGACACGCTTTGACAATGTCAAGCTTAGTCATTGATAATGACCCTGACTAATTTAAATCAACAGCTGCTATGTTGGTAATAAAGGAACATAACACCTTCAGAAACTTTACCCTTAAAATTTAAGGTGTGTTAGGTGTGTCCAACGGGTGCAGGTGTGAATTGGGCCTGATCTTGTTGGTGATGGATTAAAGGGCAGCATGATGAATAGAAGACTGCTTGTATCTAAGGCCTCCACCTCCGTTGCATGAGGGGGTGTTGACTTGCACACGACAGGCTTCCCTCGCCCTTCTCTCAAACCCCTTGTCTTCTCTGTCCAATGTGTGAACGTCACTGTCCTCGAAAGAGTGTCCTTTAGATGAAGGTACACAGCTGATTCAGGTCCTGAGGTGTTACTACTCTTGTGCTGTGCCATCCTCTTGTGTAGCGGCTGTTTTCTTTCTCCAATGTACAGCTCAGAGCACTCTTCACTGGACTGGACTGCATGCACTATATTGCTCATCTTGTGTTTTGGAGTCCGGTCTTTTGGGTGGACCAGTCTCTGCCTGCGTTTGTTGGAGGGTTTGAAATAGACAGGTATGCTGTGTTATCTAAAAATAATTTTCCTCAGGCATGTAAGGACTAACCAGGATTTTGCTCTGCTTCTGCCACTGGTAGGTTGTTGTTCTGGATTGCGGATTCTGTAGCTATACGTTAAGTCCTCAACAGGAACCTGTTTTGGGGTGATGGCATAGTTTAAGCCTTTGGCTAAGACTCCTTGACGGGGTGAGTTCTCTGTACGAGAGATTCTTTACCCATTTGTTCTTGGTGTCCTCTGTTGTGGTCTTGTCGTCCTTTTGTCGTCGTTGTTGTCGTTTTTTTGCGAAAAGAAAGTAAAACTCAGTTTGCCTATTCATGCCTTTGCACTGCTGGGCCATCTGTACTTTATGGACAAAGTCTGTGACTGCATCCAATGCTTGCTTTGGAGGAGTGTCATATAGTTTCATGTGGAGGTTATCCTTTCATTAAGCTGATGTTCTTGTGCCTTCTGAAGGATCTTGTCTACTCTGTGACTTGTTACTGTGGAATGCAGACGTAGGCCAACCGGGATGAGGTTCTGTTTTCTGCATCTAAGGTTAAAGTGAAGATGGGTCCTGTAGTCTGCCAGTGTTCTAGCTGTCCTTTCATATTGTCAAAATCAACATCTAGGAGGTACAGGCCTTCACAGAATTTACCAGGGAGGACACTAAAGACAACCGGAAGACCTTCCTTGTGTGGTCATCACCAGGACAGACAGCAGACTGGAAATAGAGATTTACAAAAAACTCACCCACACAGACCTTTTTTTTTTTTTTTTTTTGACATCACATCATCCACTACAATATAAACCAGGAGTCATCAGGACCCTGAACCACAGAGCCAAAAACATCACCAATTCCACATAAGCCAAATTGCACGAAGACAGGCATCTCAAGACAGCTCTCAAGACCTGTGGATACCTCAACTGGACCTTGCAACATTGTGTTCCAGAAAAAGAACAACGCAATAGCCGCAGTCCCAGGTCCAATGCAAAAACCTGATCATGTCTTGCATAGCAAGGATTTTAGAGAACCCGAAAAGGATTTTTAGATAACATGAATACCATGTCTATGGTACACATATTGGACAGAGAATAGGTTTGAGAAAGGGGCCCACTCAACAGAGGTAGAGGACTTAGACATAACTTGTCTTCTATTTATCATGCTGCCCTTTCATCCATCAACAAAGATCAGGCCAAATTCACACCTGCACCAGGCTGGACACACCTAACGACTCACTTTAGGTGAGAAGAGGGGTTGTCAGAGGTGCAACTATTACATCCCTCACAATCTACCCTTCCATTGTTTTACCTAACGAACCTATTCAGGCCAAGGGGTGAAACCAAACCTGGAGCATAAATTTGTGGCCTCTAACAAACTACTTTTCAGACTGAAGAAGCTACTTGGATGAGTAGTGAAACGTTTTGACCTTACTAGAAGGAAGTCCAGTTGCCATGACTCAACTTCCAGATAACTTCACATGGACGACTGAGTCAATACGAGTCTACATGCAGCCCAACATTTGAGTTTGCACCACAGATATTAAGTGTTTATTAGGTACTCTTCTTGTTACACATACTGTGTTGTTTTTTTAATGTTCAACTAAATTCAACAAAGGAGCCTGTTCTTCTTGCTGTCAGAGGTTGCCTTTGTGCTCGGAAGAATGAGTCTTTATACACACAGCCCAGTGTAAGATGAATAGAAGTGACTTTATAAATGCAAGAGGGAACCATGAATTTGCCTTTATTAGTGACACGTCACCAGTTTATATCAACACTGTTATTGTTGATATAAACCTGTTTGAACTCTAAGCTTTAAATGAGGAAACTAATGACAGTAAATAATTTATAGATTAAATCTGAACTGCTAAAGAAAAGTCCCCTTGAACTACCAGGCCCCGCTGGTCCTGCTACCATGGCAGCTAATGAAGCTTGTTTAGACAATTGGTGTAAGGGTGTAGCACTGGCGGTGAACTAAGAGAAAGTTGCATTGACTTCCGCTTGTTGGCCCAAAATAACGAGCCAGCTGGGGTTGTTCTCTGAGCAGATGTGGAGGTTTCCATTTTCTTTATATTTGTTGTGCTACTCTCTCCTGGTTCGTGTGAGGTGTTGGATTACACTGCTGCAGACCGTGAACTAGGTGATCCCTTGAGCATTAATTCACCTATTAAAATATCCAGCTTGCGTGTTTACAGCTGCAGCAGTACAAGTTCATGTTAACGTGATATTTAGTGATGCAAGATGTTACTTATTAACATCTTACGGTTCAGCTCAGCTGCAGGACATGCATCAGTTTTGTGATCGCATTTAATGACTAGTAACGGGGTCAAGAGGTCACAGTACCCAGAAGCAGCAGATGGCAGAGAATCATGATAATGGAGAAATGTTCAGGATGTGCAGATATGCACAGATTTAAAAATACATTTTCATACTAAATCTATTATTAATTTTTTTTATTTTGTTTTGTTATTGCCAACATCTTTTTTTCTTCTTGTCATACAGATTACCAGCAGGTCAAATACAGGAGTCAGTAGAACTTAACACCTTGCAGTATCTCAAATGTCCATCAGGGATAAACATCTATGAATTTGCTAAAAAATCAGAATTGTCGGTATGCATAAAATGCCCCAAAAGACTGTAACCTTTAGTGAGAAATAGATTATGGTCTGGCAGTGCTTGCTAATACATTTTTTTAAATAAAATTTTATAAGCTGCTAATTGTTTATTTTTAATGTATTAATTTTGCTACAAAAGTCAAACATTTTTTCTATTTGCTATTTTTCCTGTTGTCTGATTGTCTGGGGTAATATTTGCCATAGTAACATCCAACTTCCAAGTACTACCATCATATTCGTCATACATCATACATACACCACTTCAGGAATAAGCAAATAATAAGGAGTAACAGTATAAGGTTCTATAATAACAAAAAGCAAAAAAGTTTCAGTTTAATCAAAAGCTTTTTGTTTTCTTCTACAGGACTACAAACATGGCTGACACGGCACGAGGTCCCGTGGTCAGCCGACCATTGGCATTTGCCAATGAAGAGCGGAGGGCGGTTCACTCTTGGTCCCGGATCTCGTCAGCAGGCCACAGTGTCCTCTTGGATGCTTTGAAGATCCTCAGCCCGATGTCCTGTGACCTGTCGAGCACTGAGGACCTTGTTACCTTTTTGCAGGAGATAAGTGAGGAGGGCCACAAGCCCACCGTGCTGCACAGCAAGGACGTGTATGGCTACCGCTCCTGCACAACCCAACTCCTGACTGAAGACATGCTAAAGCCACCTAACAGGAATGTCAGACCCACTGCCAAGAGGAGGGGAAAGAGACCCGTAACCAAGAAGAGAGAGGTGCACCCATCCTGGAACACCTCAGAGAGGAGCAACCCCAGAATTCAAGGGGTGCGACCTCCAGAGCTGCTTGTGGACCATCGCACCATTGTCTGCAGCAGGACACCCAGTCGGACTGTAGAGATGTCGCAGGCACTGCAGGTGCAACCGTGCCTCCGACTGACCAACATTGAAGGCCTGTCAGGCTTCCACACGGCCAGACTCCAGATCCACACTAGCTGGGACTCTTCCTCTGAGTTGTCCTCTGTTGTACTTTCAAAGCAACAGCACCCTCCAGTGCTTTCAGGAATACCTTTGCAGCCTTCTCAGAATGGTGGTGGGACACCCACCAAAGCTGTGGCCTTGTTCAGCCAGAAGAGCCTGTCTTGCCCCATCCGACTGGACGGCGCCCTCATTGGAGATTCTGCTCCAGTCTTCTATAGTAATGGCCGGCTGTTCCCACAGACTCACACAGAGCTGACTAGCAATGGGTGGAGAAGCAATGGCTTCCACCGGGATGATCGGGGGCCTAAGGACCTAAACAACCAAACCCGACAGAGGAACAGCTGGAAGGACAAGAACAGTTTTAGATGGAAAGTGGTAAAGGTGGATGACTCTCGCTCGGTGGCTGAGGCACGCAGGAAAGCACAGAAGATCTTACAGGTCAACCTGTCTCCAGTGATTCAGATCCAACCTCTCAATCATGTCCTGAGAGACTTCAGATACCAGAACAAGTGACGGTTACCCTCAAATACACACATTGTTTCCTTTAGCAGATGTTAGTGTTTCTCATACATTAAACTCTACCTGGCTGAGCCCCAGTGTTCATAGCAGTTGCTGTTGTTGGGTTTTTGTGATCTCTGCTGGGTGTTGAAGGTAAAGTATGGGTTTGAAGGTTCTGGGTCCTGACAGTTGCACTTGCGATCGAAAAGCATCAAAGTTATTACTCTTTTTTCCTAGCAGGCTGGGAAATTATTGGGAAATGGCTGAGAATTTGCTAATGCTGGTACATTTTCACTGTTATCATTCATTTATACACAGCTCATCAACCAACCATCATTCTGCTTTGAGTTGACTGGCAACTAGCTGATGTTGTTGATGACTTTATGGACAAGGTTGTGGGTGTGGCCACCAAGTTATTTGAAGAGTATTTATAATTAATTTGAAGAATAACACCATTTGTTAAGTATTTGTACTTGTATTGCGCAAACAGTGCTGCCACCCATGCAGTGCTCTATTTTCCACTGGAAAGAAGGAGAAAATGAATCTAATGGTGGGACAGGGTGGTCCCAACAGGCGCCCGGATGGACTAGGGATGAAGACAGGGCAACTGTGATGGTTGGTTGGTTCCAGCAAAACAATTAAACTAAAGCAGGGAAAAATGAAAGTTTTTACTTTGTCTTAACAACTACTATGAAGAAAGAAAATAGGAAAGTCTTTGTTTGTCTTCCTTTCCTGTGTTATTGTTTCCATTGGAAATATGGGAGGTTCTAAGACTGAGATCAGCAGGTAATTGAGTCCAACAACACAGAGAGAAAAAAATATTTTGTTTGAACTACAGTGTTTCACAAAGTGTTCCTTTGGTGTAGGTTATTCACACGTGGAGAAAAAAGAAACTTTGAATTAGGAACCAATGAAACAACTCCAGAAAAAGTCATTTTGGATATGACCAGCTTTATGTTGTTAAAACATTTACCTTCTGATATAAATCTTCAAAACGTAATTGTGAGAAAACATTATAAATTCTGAGATAAAACAATTTAGACTTCTTTAGACTTTTGAGACTTCTCGTGTTGTACGCATAATGAAACTTGAATTTTTCCCTCAGAATTCTTTCAACTGATTATACAACACTGGTCCACCTTCATAGGTTTAAGATATGAATACAGAAACACCAAGTTGTTCACTTGGGGCTGGAAACAAACCATAATCTGCTGATCTGCTGCTTAAGACAACTGATAGAAGACATGGTTGGCTTATGTTAAGAAATGTTTGTTGAGAATTCAACTTGAGCTGCAAACCTGTTTTACTGTTTCCTAACCAGTTAACTCTGAAACAGCAGCATCAGAAAGCTTTATCTCCTAGACTTTGAGTCCACGCCAGGAATCGCCAAATAAAATTCACTTTATAGTTTCCAATTCCTCGACTGTGCTCAAACTGTTGTGGCTCTGCTTAAAACTAAAAAATGCACTTTGAGAGTGTGACAGTTATTCGTTGTTGCCTGTTCTTGAACACACAAGTAATTAATAGTCTTACTTTCTGCTGCATGTAGAGAATATTTGAAGTCATCTCTAAAAATTTTATTTAACTTTCTTTGTGCCCACACTGGTTTTTGCTAAAGGTGCTAACTTTGCAATGTTGGTGCTGAATTAAATGACTGGCACAAGAATGTCAACATGTTTCTCATCTTGTGGTTCAGATTGGAGCGTTTAAGATTAGAGACTGTTTATTTTATTTTATTATTTTTTTTTATTTTATTATTCTCCGACTGTGCTGCTGCCCCCTGCAGGTTGGGATGCCAAACCGCCTTGAGTGCTTTGCGAAGGGGATCTACTGTGAGGAACCATCTGAGTCCATTTTCATGTTATCACCTGTAAGAAACTTGTGTGTATCCCGTAATAATCTTGGACAAAATCACATTCCACAAGATAAATACATTATTGAATGCTGATGTTTATTTTGGGACTCACTTATTTATTTTTTAGGGAGCTTTTAACAGATTCACATTTTTTTCATTTTATTTAAAAAATACAAAGAAAAAAAAAAAGATTTTTAAATATTTAAAAATTGAATATCTAGAATCTTTGAGGTCCTTGTAAGAGCACCATCAGGTCAGTTCAGTCTTCAGATGGCCAAATGATTAGGGAAACTGACCTATTTAGATTTTGTGTGGAACTCTGTGCTTTTGGTTTTGAAATCCATGCACTATTCTGAGATTAGGAATCGGCTTCCCTGTTTGAACTGAGACCACATCAGTGTTTGGTTGTCTTCTTTTTTAGATGTCCATGTATTTGTTCTGGTAAATTTTACATTTTGGAAGTCTCTCGGTTTCCTCGCGGCCCTCTCCAGTCTGTCTGTACACAGTCTTGTCCACAGACGTCCCCCTTTTCTAGATCTTCTGTTAGTCTTGTTTGTGCAACACTTGTATAATATTGTATTTCCTACATGATCTTTGAAAGGTTTTTGTTCAATAAAACAGATCTGAAAATATTTTTCTTCAGCTATGACATTTACTGATGACTGTGATGCTGGTAAAGTTGAGTTGCATTACTATGTTATCAAATGGTTCACAAGCTCAAACTAGTGATCTGACTAATGATCAATTCATTATTAATTCACCAAGCAAATTTAAAGTGATGGCATAAACCTCAGTTGGTAATTTATTAGGTACACTGGACAAATGCAGTTTGTTCTGTCTGCTATTGAATTACACAAACAGGTCTACTATGGGGCGGAGAAATTTATAATACCTGTCAGTACGAAATCCAATTCAACAGCACCACAAACTACACCTTACAAAATGATCATACATTTTAACCAATGGCTCTCTCAAACAGTTACAACCAAAATAGAACATTATTAATTATTTGGATGTTTTAACCTGAATTTAAAGGATTAAACAGGGGCTAAGGCTGCTAATTGGCTTCAGCTACACACCCTATATACATAACATCTGTTATACTGCTTATTAATCTGTAACCTGTCAACAAATTAAAAATCATGAATTTGGAATTATGCAGAGTATTGGATTGTTAAATAAGGCCAATTTAGTTTTTCAGTGTACCTAGTGACTAAGTCTAACAGTGTATGTTCAGTAACATAATATTAAGGAAACTTTGAAATTGATTTTACCTTGTGGACAAATGAGTGTGTGTTACTCATAATCCACTTAAAATCTTTAGAATATTGACAAAATTAGTAGATTAGATGAGTTTGGGTGGGTGGTAATATTTTTTTCATTTTCATGGGGGTGGTTACAGCACTTAAAACACCCAGCACCTGATTGCTGCAATTAATGTAAAAAAATAAAATTAAAATATCAGTGAACTCTAAACGCATAGAGGCGACACACACCATTTTCACCCAGAACTTGCTTGAGAATTATCAGGCTTTTAAGTTTTCTTCAGTATCAGAATTATCTAGTCATAGTTGGTTTTGCATCCAATAGTACCTAACAAACGGTAACTCTTAATAGCACATTCGGCTTACATACTTTTCTAAAATATAACAAAAACGGGGAAATAAATCGGTTTGTCCATTTGTAGGCAGAACGTCTGCCGCTGACTCCATTCCAATGTCACAGGCCTACTTCCTGTTTCTTGTTTACACCTCTTCAAGAAGGGAAGTCTTTTAATGTTTATTAGGCCAAAACTCAAAATATTTTGTGTGTTGTTTATGTTTATATTTGACATGCAGCATAATAATTATAACTTTATAGTTAAGTATAAGTATAGTTTTATTTAATAAATAGTTTTTTGTATGTATAACAGAAAAGAAAAATGGCGGAAACCGTTTGGCTACTTTAGCTGTGATGAGGCGGGTTCTTGGCTTTGATTGAATGACTATTGTTCTAATTCGGCAGCAATGGAAACCAGGTGAAGTTAATTAAAATATTAACAGATATAATGTTCTTCTAATATTCATCGTCAGGATTCCGTGAAACTCGGACGTGAAGATGTTATAGAAGGTTAACAAACACCAATAGACCGTTGGGTTCCTAGCTAACTAGCTAACCGTTAGCTAGTTTTCAGTGCTGTTTATAGTGTAGTAGCTAAGCTAGCAGGCAATGCAGAAAGGAGATAAGGAGATAAGGAGATAAGGAGATAAGGAGATAAAGAGATAAGGAGATAAGGAGATAAGGACTAACATGCAGCTGGACATCGACCACTTTTCCTCCAGGGTAAAGAAAAAAGACCATCTAACATCATATTTGGTGAGTTTTGGCGTCAACATACACACATTTCAGGCTGTGCTGTGTTTTTGTTTGTTCTGTCTTTAATGGCACCAGTTAACAGCCCCTGTGAATGTTTAACACTTGTGTCTAATGTTACAGTTGTTATGAAATGTATTAGTTAAATAGAGTTAGTTGAATGGAATATAGTGAAATAGTAGTTTAAGTAAGATTTTACTTTAGCTTGTTTGCAGTGACGTTTTGATAATGCTGCTGTTTAACGTGACAGTTGGTACAAAGCTCTGATATGTTTGTTATAAATATATTTTGCTATTTATCAGTATTTATTAACAACTCGTTGTCATTCAAACGGCTGCAGTCTGTGGTACACCTTTACAGATACATGCAGGTAGATTGTTGCAGTATTTATGGTAACATTTGACTAAATGGTGGTGGATAGTAGACGAGATAAGAATGACAACAGAAAAGAGTCGTGAAACTAAGGATTTATTTTATTACAGCTAATATAAGTTGAGCAAATGTTGTGCATCTGACTGGGACAGTATCTTCAGGACAGTATCTTCTGGACAGTATCTTCAGGACAGCCCATTCTGCAGGTCCTGCTTACAAACTGGCTGCAACCAGCATGAGTTTAACTAACGTTATTGTTCTGGTCGGGATTTCATGTAGAGATAACTGCGATTAATAGGTCTGTCTGTTACTGAGCATAGTTCGTTTAGGTTTGCACAAAACTGGACTCATGTTTGTCTGCGCTGATTCTTGCTCCAACCTTCATGTCCACTGGTTTTACCTCCATGAAGACCGTAAAGGCTGAGCTGTAGTCGGGTTAGTTTGAAACTAGTAGTACTAAAAGTAAAGTTGCACAACTCAGACTATATTTATTAGTATTATTTTAATGTAAATGGACCTTAAATGCATTCAATTTAATTTGACAAATTATAGTGTGCAATTTCAGCTATACAAATGTAGATTTTTCTTAAAAGAAAATCATATTAGTTGCTCATAATAAGAGACTTTTCATTTTCAATTTGTATATTTGTCCTTTTAATAAAGTAATATTAATATTCTTAATGAGATTACTAATGAGATTGTACTAAATCCACTCTGGTTCTTCCAAAGTCATGTTGAGTTTTAGCCTGTGTAATTTAAATAGAAAATCAAGGAGATGGTGAGATGTGAGTTTATAATAGAGAGAGTACTGAGTAATATATTATACTGTTAATCTAAACTAGTTGACTCGTTCCTCTGTCAGTAAGTGGTCTGACATGCCCAGGAACTGATCACCACAATACAAGATTATGTTGATGGTCGGCCACGCATCTGCTGTTGTTTTTGATCTGTTGTTGATGATTTGTTTCTGAGTCTTGCTGCATGTGTTGATGTTGTGTAATTGATAAGAATTAGGGCTGCACAATTTGGTGAAAAAGTCATGAGTGTACTTGCTTTGTTATTATAATAATATTGCATACAAACAAAGTAGCACAAAACATACAAAAATATTTTTATGTACTGTCAAAAAATATCATCAGTAAGGTGAATCCAAACATTGGAAATTAATCCAGAGTACTAAACTCTTTTTACGCGTTGAGAAAATAAAATATAACTACAATAGCACAATAGACAAATCGGCATACAATCTAGGATAATCTGCACGTAAAATACAATTAAACAGAGTACTGTCCTGCATTAATAGTAAAGTATATTTCTATTATAAAAAACAGTGTTGTACATGTTGAATAATATAAACCTGAATAGAGTTTAGACTATCCAAATAAAGTCTCAGGGGAGAATATCATATTTAATTCTATTTTTAAAATTGGACATTGGTTTTTACTTGTTTGGGTACTTAAATAGTAATCTAAAGAAAAAGGAGGAACATTATGTTATGTTTCAAATGAAGATGAGATAAAGATTTGAATAATTAAGCATTTTACAGTATATTTAGAATTAGCATAATAGGCCGCATGTCTATTATCATGCAATTATGTTGCACCAGCCCTATAAAAAGGCTCTAAAAAGGTTTCCAAGTTGGTTTCAGCAGATCATGAATAATATAGTGATAAATTCATTCCACATCTACATCATATACCGTAATTAACACGTTTCTATGTAACAGAATAAAAGAAGCTAATTTAGGATACTAATATGTGTGACTAAAACGTTAACTGGAGCACTAATCATTGTGGAATGTGGAACTTCCAGCTGGAATTGCAGTAATTTTTTCAGTTCTTTCCATTCTGTTGACATAACAAAAAGATAAACTTTATTAACCCCGAAGGGCAATTCAGGATCAGTTTGACCTGAATCGGCACCAGGCACTCGAATCATGTCACAGTTCAGACCTTATCAAAAGATAACTGAACACATGTCTGTGTCTATGCATCACATTGACACAGTTACTACAGATTTTAGCCTTTAGACAACCAAAGATATTAGCTTAAGCCTTAAATTACAATAATATGTCGACTGATCAATTGTTCAATCATTACTATAAACACTTTTATTCTGCCTCTTTTACCCGATAGCAATGTCTTAAGTTGTAGTAGTATCAGTTTGTAGTATTTTATTTACAAATAGCACATTTGGCATGCTTAGGTCTGTATTAATGCTCAGGACGTTCATTATACCATTGACTTGAAGCAGAGGAGAAACAAGCAGGACAGTGTCCCTCGAGGGAGGGATGCAAATAAAAAAATAAAAAAAGCTCTCTAGTAGGTTAAAGTGCTGAAGAAGGGTCAGTATATTAGAAGTGTTGATCACAGAAAACCACCTTCTCATTAGTCTTGAAACAAAGGCACTCCACTATCATGTACTTATCTCTACAGTCTCTTCCTTCACCAAGACATAGTTATTTGCATGGAGCACACACTTTGAGGCCATCTTCAGGTCAAGGTGACCCACACTTTTCTTTTCTACTCTCTGCATAGTTACAAAAGGAATGCGTGGCTTGAAAAAGAGAGAAATGCCTAAGCATCATGGTACAATATTAAACTGTAGCAGAGATTATATTATATTATATTATAATGCAGATATCGTACACTGGTGAAAGTTTGTGAACCCTATAGAATTTTCTGCTAAAACTATATAAAGGGACCAAACATTACTTTTTTTTTTATTTATTTGTTATGGAAAATGATCCTATCCCAAATATTTGGGTTTGGTTATAAAGTATGTGAACCTGTATTTTCAGTAACTACTGTAGTGTGACACACCTTTGCAGCAAATAACAACTCCATTCAACTACATGTTTCAAGTAACTGTTTATCAGCTCGGCACATCAGCTTGAAGGGCTTTTGTTTTTTGCATTCCTCCATACAGAACAGCCTCAGCTGAGGGATGTTGGTTGGCTTCCTTGCAGAAAAACTGTCTGCTTCAAGTCCTTCTGCAGCATTTCTGTGGAACTACTGAAATTCTGTGAAGGACTGAAGGACTCTTTCCAAAATGGTAAAAAATATTATTTCTGCCACTTTAACCATTTCCTGGTAAAATTATTTGTAGTCAAAGATGTTTTTCAGTGTTTTCACTGAGAAACTTGATTAATGTGAGAACTGAGAGACTTTTTTAAATAGCTTTTTCTTTTCTTACTGCTTTTTCTGTCCTTTGATTTTCTTTTCACCTTTGTTGCACCTTTTTTTTCTCCTCACCTTTGTCCATCAGCTGTATTTCTTGCCAACTTTTTCCTAATGTTGAACTTTTTATATTTCAACCTTTTTTTTCACCTTTCCTAATTTTTTTAAAAATGTTCTTTTAAATTAGAACTTGTGATAACTTTTCATTGGTCAGCAGCATTTAAGCGGTCAGTGTCTTTTCGGCAACAGATCAGCTGATCAGCAGAAACTGCTTTCTCCAGTTGTATTTCGTAAATATAAGCACATTTGAAATTAGATGCCTGTGCGACCTCTTAAAACGTTGGGATAGAGGCATGTTTATCACTGTTTCTCATCACATTTGCTGGTTATTGTACCTTTTCGCATTGCCCATGATTATTTTTATTTGATTTATCTGTTGATGATTTTTCAATCAAAGCTGTTGGTTATTTTTTTGATTAGTTGATTAATCCTTTGTTTAATCTACCAATAGATAATCACAATGTCTGTTAGAAAAGCTAGTGCATCTATTTTACCTTGAAATATCACTATTTATCACATTGTTGTCAACTAAAGTTAAGATATATGCATGGTAAGCCTAATTTGGAAAGGTGTTATTTACTATGCTTTGCCATTGGAGATGCAGGGGTTCATATTTACTACTGTCCATGAATGCACCAAACACGTGGTGATGAGAGGCTAATGCTAACATAGCTGTGTATTCAGGAATGTGCTTGTATTTACAAAAGGTTTTCTTACACCAAAGTGCAGTGCTATGTTAATGGGAATGAAGATCATTAGACCTACATGTTTATAAATCAGCTGCTTACAACTTGTAAATGCACTAGAAAGCAGTAGCCATTAACATCACTGGGGGATCTTGGAGTTGTTATCTGAAATGTAACGGATAAGAACTCAAAAAGTACTCTGAGGCACTGACAGCAAGCAACAGTCAGACCAAGCTCACAGTAATAAATACTTAAATTGCTGTATCACCATTTTGACGTGAGAGAGTCCTAAACATGAACTCGGAACACCTTTCCACTGTCTTTAAGTTCATCTGATTTGATCTGGCTCAAAGAACCTTGCAGCGTTTCTGCACAGACTTGATGTGTGGCTTTCTTCTTGCATAATAAAGGTTGTATTTGTGGATTCAGAGGCACATTGAGTTAAGTGTCAGCTGTCCCATGGTCATGTAACGATATTCATCACTGTAGCATGACTGTTTATCATGTAGTACTACCTGAGGGCTTGAAGATTGCACATATTCAGTGAATTCTGCCCTTGACCTTGATGCACTGAGATTCTCTGGGGCCCTAAATCTCTTTTACCATATTATAGGTGGTGATAGACCTACATTCTTTGCAGTACTGTGTGGAGGTTTATCTTTTTGAACAGATAAACAATTATCTCACAAAGTGAGGGACAGATGAGTCACAACCCATCTTTGCTTGCAAAGACTGAGCCTTGAACTCAGTCATGAGTTTAATTGTACAGTTAATTGTATAATACACTAAAAAAACCTTTGAGTATAGAATCAAGCAAATTAATAATATAACATTTTAGTAGTAGTATAAATTCACTTGTCTGCTGTTAATCTGTGTGGTAGACACTTGTGGTGTCTGTGTTCTATGCCCATATCTGAGTTCTGCTGTTTGACCTGGCCTTCGAGTTCAGGTTTGGTTATTTTGAAATCGAATTTATTGAGAAAGTTTTCATGATCTCTTTGACTGAGCCAAATATCTCTGGATAAAGTTTGTATATTAGGTTCACAATGTTCAGTGGAAAGAGGATTTTTTTTGCATCAGCTTGAGCAGTGTTGGATGAAATCAAGCAAAATGGTAGCCTCGGGTAATGTTCAAGTTTCAGATTTGGCAGCACCAGTTAGGTCAGGTTCTGGTCTTAATTTTAAGCTCATGTAGAATTCTCTTTCCTCTTTAGAAAACTGAAACTCTGCTTTAAGTGGTGTATTTAGAAATGTATTGAAACCAGCCGCTCAGGTACACTAACAACAACAGTGATTTAGTTTGTGAGTAATATAACAGTTCTGATTTAAATAATATCTTAATGGTGGTGGTCCAGACTGTTTTAAGTTTTGTAGTAATTGGTGCTGTTGACCTGTATTGTGATAAACTGACAGACATCTATAGTCACCAGTACACAGTTAAATGTGACAAAACACAGTATTCAAATAGTTTTAATGCCTGCCCTGACCCTAGGAAAAGCTAATCACTCTTTGGCTTGACATATTCTCATATCTAATTTTTTTATACTTATAAGCTGCTGTGTTTGGCCCCAGTGTCCTTAGTGTCAGATTCAGTCGACTGCAAAGGCATGCTCTGTAATTTAACCACTGTTGATTATCTAGCTCCACTAGTTTAACAGTGATATCCAAAAATTACCACTCCTTCACCTTTTGAAAGCATTTCTGCATCCTGTCCTCACCCAGATAGAGAGCAGGACCTGGTTTGATATCTACTCGGGTTAAGCTACGCTGGCTTTTTACGATCTACTCCTGTTCAGTTGTCCCTGCATCCTTTCGTTTGTTGACGTGGTGGAAATCTGTGTTATTAAAGCTTAGTAAATCTTGGACACTCTGCAACAGCAGAGTAAACAGTTGCAGGAGTGATAGAGCGAGGGGAAATTGTCCTCTATGAATCGGGTTCTCTGGAACACAATTATCTTGTTTCGTCAAAGAGCCAAATTTACTTGGCCAGCAGTTGGTATTCCTGAGTCCAGACAAGTAAACTCTGTGGGGATACGGCAGCATAAGTCCCCAGCCGTACTCAAACCGGGGACGCTGTGGTTACATGCACTGTAACCATTTGGCTATCTAGGTGCTCCCTTAGACTCCCTTCTTAGGAAATCTGATTCTGATTCACCTCATTTCAGGTGGTTGATGGTCTGTGCTCTCTGTTGAAACATGAAAAATACTTCACACAAAATGGGCTACGATGCCTTAGTGATCACCCTTCAACCCTCTTCTGTCCCTCTTCAGAGTCTATCTTGATGAAGATGGTCCTGTAAGTACCCCACATACAGTGGTTTTCTTTGAACTTGCTTCCTCTAGCCCATAACTTCCTGTTTAGAGGAATCTGTTTTGTCCATCATCAGACCAGCTGTGGCTGTTTAGCTCAGGTATAAACATTTTGTACAGATCACTTGTAGTCTAACCCGTATTTTAGACTTTAGACTTTAAACACATCAGCAAGCTTCAACTCCTGTTGATACAATTTTAAACACTGGAGATGTGGTAGGATGCTGTTCATTTTAGTTTCCTCATACATCAACTTAAAATGGAGTAAACGTTGATGGCTTCACAATTCCATAGATCTTTAGTGAGCTACCAGGACCTGAGTAAGAAAAACTGATAAACACAGACCTCTAGACATGAGTTAATTGTGTGTTGTGTGCAGCATTGGAAATGTGAGAGAATTACCCAATTGTAAATTATCTGCTCAGCAAACATGGCTGTAGTCTTCATACTACTACTCATGAGATGAGACTGACTGTTAGAAATGAACTCTCCAGTTTGATGTCCACTGTGACCAGCTGTCCGTTTCAGCTCAGATGTGACATGTTTCAGCAAACAGGAGGTCAGATGTGAACCAACAACACTGATCTTTAAATAAGGTCCGTAGTGGCGGCAAGCGGCCACTGAGCCTGCAGCAGTGAAGGTCAGGCTCTCCGGTCCCCTCCTTTCTCCCCCCATAGCGTCACTTGTCAGGAAAAAACATTTCCAAGCTGCTCCTCTCTGCAGCCAGCACTGCAGCTCAGCTCTTTGTGTGTTGGGGGAAGGGAGCTCAGCAGGCAGAGAAACAGTAACACAACTGCTCATGCTCCATTTTGGAAAGGTTAACCTCGACACAGATATTCCAACCTCACGGTGGCCCGAATATATAATTCCACTGCATGTACCTTGTGGGTACTGCTTCCTGCTGAACTGTCATGGCAGTAAAGTGTCTGACAGCCACATGGACAGCAGAGGAAGGAACAAAGACTTGTTTTTGTTGTGTCATGAATGTCAGCAGCAGAGAAGGAAAGCTATTTAAGGTGAAGGCCTATAGAGAGAGGAAGCATTTGGGGTTTTTCAGTGTGAGACGGCAGTAGGAACAACAGAACAATGATTGCTTCTTCTTGGAGATTCAAACAGGGGGAAGAGGAAATAGAAGAAACAAACTGTCTCCTTCCTTCATAAACATCGCTGCTTTCACACTGAACATGAGTGTAAATAAATGCTATGTTTGGAAAACAGGAAGATTTCCTGTACAGCCAAGAAGAAAAACGGTGGGAAAAGAACAGATGTGGAGGCCAATGAGAAACACAAGAACATAAATCAGACTGAAAACAGAAGTAAATTATTGTGGTTTTAATTAAAAAGGGTAAAAGATCTTTTTTTGTTCAAGCAGCAAAAAAGTTAAGGAAAATCCAACAACAGATCGTGTTTCTTTTTCCTCCTTTTTCTTGAGCTAGCAGGAGGAACAGATAACAATGAGTCTCTGGCTTTAACAGCTGTGAGTCACTAAACTGGTCCTGATGTATCATGTACCCTGTCAGCTCATACTGAAATGTTATCAAATCAAGTCTCCTGGGGTCCAATCAATCAAATCAGACAGATCCCTGATGTCCACAAATTAAATACAATAATAAGGAAATTGACCATTTCATGTATTTCAGTTGCCTTAATACATGAGCTTTACTTTAATGGTGTTTATACAGAAGACGTAGCATGAGCAGCCTGACAGCAGCAGCCTTAAGACCAACATTTCAGTTTTTGTTTCCAGATGTTTACATCTGGATCTGATAGGCAACTTAGAAGATAGCATCTTTTATTTTTCATGTGAGCAAAAGTATTGGAACATGTAGACTTGAAATACAGTAGATTAAAGTGAATAAGACTTAATATTTAGTTGCAAAAACTGCACCAAGCCTGTGACCAATTGACATCACCAAACCTTTGCATTCTTCTTTTGTGATGCTTTTCCAGACTTTCACTGTAGCCTCCTTCAGTTGTTTTTTTTTGGTTTTGGGTGGTTACTCTGTTCAGTCTCCTCTGTTGAGGTAAATGCTCTATAGGGTTTAAGTCTGGACACTGACTTGTCCAGACTTAAACCTTGCACCTCTTGCCCCTCATCTCCTCTGTTGTTTTGACACTATGTTTTGGGTCATTATCCTGCTGCATGATGAAAGATCTCCCATCATCTTTATTTAAACTGGCAGACACAATGTTTCCGTAAACATGTTGCTGCTGCCATCATGTGAATTTTGTCTCATCAGTTTATAAAACTTTGTCCCAGAATCTCTGAGGCTCATTTCTGTACTTTTAAAAAAAATCCTGCCTGGCTTTCCTGTTCTTCTTGCTAATGAGTGGTTCACATATTTTGGTTTAGTCTTTACTTTTGTTCATGAAGTCTACTGTGAACAGTAGATTGTGAAACCTTCACTTCCACCCTGTGGAGGATGTTGCTGGTTGCTTTATGGTCTTTCTTTACAGCTCTCGTGATGTTTCTTTCATCAACTGCTGTAGCCTTCCTTAGTCTACCCATTTGTCTGTTGATTAGTACATCAGTGGTTTCCTTCTTCTTCAGGACTTTCCAAATGGTTGTACTGACTATGGCCAATGTTTGTGCAATAGCTCTGATTGAATTTCCGTTCCTCTCAGCAGACTCAACAGCATTCTACCTGTTAGGTGAATTGTGCTTGCAAATATCTTGGTGTTATTTTAGATTCAACTTTTTGCTTCAATAAATATATATGAGTAAGTTGATAAAAGACCTAAAGGTCATCATTACTTTAATATACTCCCTAAATATAATCTCCTGTTCTGGGGGGAAACCTTAGTAATTTTCTTAGTGCTTTTATTTTAAGAGTTTCCTAGTTCTGACACCTTTCCAGTAAATATACTATACAATGATATTTATCATTCCTTAACATGAAACCTTAAAACTTGTCTAAGAAGCAACCAGATCTGACATCTCACCTAGTCAGTGCCAGCTTCCCGTTAACTACTGCTGATGCTTTGTTCACAGTCAAGTTCAACAAGCAGATAATATACAGACAACAATATATATATATTTTTTTTTTGCATTTGTCCTCTGTAAGCCACCATACTTAATTTAAAATGAAATAAGTCAAGATGCGAAAGTCAAGACTTTCGGGCCAAGTAGTATTTCTCCTTTATTTTCTCCTCACCCATACGGTGCTGCAGGAAACTAAATATGCGACTAAACAACAGTACACTGAATATATAACATAAGCATTATGGACAGTTAACGTCATTAGTTCAAATTTAGTCTATTCAGAACTGTAATTTGCATGAAGATAAGAACATTTTAAAACTAATTTATAAATAAACGTGAACACTTTCAAAGGGTTCACTTTGTTGAGCAATCGCTTCTGAAAACTCGGCACATTCAGAGGGTCTTGCTGACACCATCAGTGATTGATGACAAAATGGCAGCAGACAGGCAGGTGATGGATTTTAAATGATGAAAAACTTGAGGGAACGGACCAGATCCAGTGATTTACAGAAGGTTTGCTGGTACAAAAACATGTCAACTTAATCTTGCAAATAATATTTGATCTACGAAAGGTGCTAAATGAGGACTGGGTTTTTCCAATGACCAAAATGGCGCACGCCTTTAACTTTATAAATGTACAAAGTGGGCCGTTTTTATCAAAGTAAATACATGTTTATTGTGTCTGTATGAGCCTGATAAGGCTTGAAACTCATCCCAATCCATTAACTGCTTCTCAAGATGCAAACCTTAAAGAAAAGCCTCACGTTTATTTATATTTCTATATTTATTTATTTATTTAATTTCTTTAAAATTCTTCCAGACAGCTAGACATCAGTGTTTAATGAAATGTTACTTGAAATATAGGAAGTAGTGCATTTGTTGGAGACTATTTTCTGCTGCGGATGAATCCACATTTGATGCAGAGTACTGTGCAGCATGGTGGTGTATGTTGATCAAACTGCAGTGTATTCATTGTATGCAACTTTTCTGGCTCCCTGGACTGATGAAATATGGCTTGTAGTTCTGTAGCTGCTCCCAGCTCAGGAGCTAATGCTCAAAAACTGTAAATTATCTGCTTAGCTCACAAAGTTAATAAACAACTGGTTAAAAAATACCAAGCAGGTAGAAGCATTTATTGATCTCAGAAGATGGTGGAGACTGAACCTGAGCTAAAAGGAGAGAGACGTAGAAACACAAACACACTGCATTGAAAATGTTGCAGTTTGCTGCGAGTTAGTTTTAGAGCTTTTCTTCATAGTATTTATAGTGTCAAGCTATGTCTGAGCGTTTCTCTCACAGAAGAGTCACTAACATTGGTATTTACTTTAACAAAAAGCAATAAAAAACAAGTAGTTCCATATCCAGTGGTCAGGGAAACCCCTTCATCCCATTGGAGAATCATGTTAGTGTCCACATGATGAATGAGAACCTTCAGCTGCTAAATGTTCCACTTTATTTACCTGTTGGTGTGTGCGTGTGTGGTGTTGGGCAGTTTGTGTAGTGGGTTTGTATTTCAGCTTTTTTGGTGAGACTGAACCTACATGTGCCAAAAAACCGGGAGCTAAAAATCCCCACAGAGCAGAGCTGGGGATCATTTTCTGGTGGGTTCACAGCTGCCAGATACACTTTGACATTACACAGAAGTATGAATAATTTCCAAATAACAAATACTGATTTGGTTTTTCTTCCACAGTGCATCTTACGTAAACTGACAACTTTACTTGTTTTTTTTTTTTATATACAGACAAAATGCAAAAAGCTGAGCCAGGACAAAGCTGTCAGGTTATTGTGGTTTGTAAACACACAGCTCTAGTTTTACTGATTTTAACTGGTTTTACTGATCCAGGTCCAGAATCTGTGGAGGTTCTTTAGGTTCTGCCTGCTCCACCTCCTCACTGGTATCCTGTAGGAAGGAGAGGAAATTATTAAAACCAGCAAAGGGATGTTCAAAACATGAATATTTATGGTCATTCAGTGTGTTCTTATTAGGCAGCAAGTGGTCTGGATTATTTGATTCTGTAAGAGCCTAAAGGAACCCGACATTAAAACGTGTGGTACATTTAGATAAAATCCTGCCTGTTGTCTCAGGCTGAAGTATAACTCTGTATTACACTGCAGCCAGGTCACACAGCTGGAAACAAAGTGATGTTGGCCTGTTCTCTGATAGAGAAGGAATGAGTAAACTACGGACTGGGAACACTGCCGTGTCTGTCCAAACAGGTCCAGACAGTTTCCTTTCAGAGCGTATGCAGCATGTAGACTCTCACATAACACTTGAGTTTGAATGTTCACCTGAGCAGTGGAAGCTGTTTATAAAGAGCAGAGGGGTGGAGAGAGAGAAAGCAATGGAGAAAGAGAGAACTGGGAAAATGAGAAACTGTATGTCCAGTAGAAATGATGTAAGAATATATAGTTGATTCGTTTTCTTTTATTTCTAGTGGAGTTCCAGTACAAAATGGTGAGACCCATTATTTGGGTGAATTTCTACCTGAGAAACTAGATGTGGAATGTAATAAAAATTCACTTTGGGCTGCAGTTATGTGAGTAAAGTGATTCTGTAGCTGTACCACACCGACTTACATTAAAATATCTGTTGGCTCTGTCCAACATGCAGCATCAATACTTTTTAAATTTGAAAATCTAGTTTTATTTACCTAAAAACAGCTGCATCATTTATTCTATTTATTCATCATTTGCACCTTAATAAATGCATAAATATATAAAACAAATATTAATATTTTGACATTTTTAAACATAACCAATCTTCAGCACTTGTTTGAAATTAGTTTCCACTAGTTCTAACTTGTGACAAGATGATGTTAAGCTGGTATCATTGATCCGTTCCACCACTGCAGTCTAATGAAATATGAATTTATTTCTCTTCTGTCCACACATACTGTGGAGTTTTCCTGAGCTGCTTTTAGAGCATCGCAGATGTGATATGTAGAGAAGTTGTGTTTCTGTGGCCTGTGACGTATGTGGCCTTCATGTCGTATGGGAAATAGCAGAATACTGTGTTCACGTCGTGTTTCTCGTGAGGCTGTGCTGTGCAGTTAGACCGTGTTCTGAGTAGTGATAAAGTGTAAAGCTGATCCATCACCTCGCCCAGTAAAGCCTGAAGGCTGCTGGAGGTTGAACCACAATAGGATTGTTTGTGCTGCTGGTTCTGCAGTTTGGAAGCAGACTTCAACTTACTGTATTTTTCTAATCACTGGTGTTTTTCTGCCACATCGTAATCTTGTGCAGATATAATTCTGGTTTTTACCTTTACACGTGTGTTTGTGTATATATATATATATCACTTTCCAATAAAGTGAGGACATTTTGGCTGGTCCTCACAACTTCAGAGGGCTATTTGAGGGTTAAGACTACATTTTACTACTGCTTTATTTTATCTACTGTATTATTTATGTAGGTTTAGCTTTGTATATTATGAGTGCTGTGTCGTAGAGCACCTCACGGACCAACTGTGGTTAGTAAGCCACATCTCAGGTACACATTGCTCGAAGTCTGTTGCTGGTGTGTAACTGTGTTAATTGTTTTGTGTTGTTTTATAGTTTCATCTTTAGGAAAAGTTTTATTTTCGGAGTTTCCCCACATACAGATCTAGCCAAAGATTATCTCTATGGAGTAAGAGGTATCACTCTAACACCTGAACAATTGTAGAGAACTGCGTGTCTCTGGTCATCTATAGTGAAATCATCAGCTGATCTCTCACGTCTGTTTCCAAACTTGCAGTTTCAATGTTTTATATAATCATTAAATCAATGTCAGTTTAGTTCTGAATCAAGACCTTCGATGTTTAAAGCAAGTAGCAGTTGGAAAATAAGATGCCCAACATGTAAATGTAATCCCATACCATACAATGAAAGTTTTCATCTGCTTCAGAACAGAAATAATAAAAGTTGAATTTGTCATAGAACTAGAAAATAACGGGGTGTAGGGGAAAAGGTTAATCAGACTGTCTTGTCTGGCCAGACCAATATAACTGTTTTTTTTTTTTTTTTTAGAGCTACATACTGTGTCACTCCCACCATCTGTTTGGTCACAGATATAAATCTCAGTGTTCTACTACAGCACTAAGTTGGCATTTTCAGACTTTTGCGCTTTGGAGAAAAACAGTTTCAGTGTTGACAGTGGCCCAAAACAGAGTAGGGGTGATTTGTTTACAAATTTAGTGAAGATCTGTGTGAAGATGAGGGGACAGCTGATTGAAGAATTTCAGACAGGAGGGTGAAACACCATCTGGCACCTTCCTGAACGTCTTGCTTCAAAAGAGCTGACAGACACATCCTTGATGGAAGGGGCGAGATGATTGCTGTTGGCTGTATGATGTGTGAGATGGAGTGGGTGAACAGTGTCGATACAGGTTTATCAAACCTGTAGAGAAATGCATTTAGACCATCAGCCTGTTTGGTTCTCTATAGTGTGGGATGGTTTCCTGTAGCTGGTGATATTCTTCAAGCACCTCCAGAATGACAGAGCTGTTAGCAGACAGCCTGTTTTTCAGCTTTTCAGTATACCTTCTCTGGTCTCATTTGAGTGTGTCTAACCCAGTTGTAAAGGATCCTGCCCCCACTTTTTAAGTCCATCCTCTTGGTCAGTGAGTTCATTCAGCTCTTCAGCCTCAGAAACCTTCTGATCAGTGCAGGCAAAGCAGCTGTGTAATAGATGTGTCTCCTCAGTGTGTCCACAGGCTTTGCAGATGGAGACTGAATAATAGTGTTTAACCATTAGAGAAGTATCTTTGTAAGAGCAGGTGAAGGCTCATGACACGAACAAGTTAAACTTTGGTGATGCTACTGTACAGAACATTGTCTCAGCAGAAACAAACTCTGACGTTAAAAAAACTAAATATAACACTCAACTAGTGGTAAACTGAAACAGTAACTTGTTTGGACTTGGTTCAGTTTTTGACCAGCAGATGCACAGTAGGAACAGGAGTTGTGCAGAATGTGGCTCTGTAACTGACGTGAGAGCATCACTTCATAGGAAACTCACTGTGTCTGTTCTGGAGACTGTTGCTGTTGGACTGAAACAAGCAGCTCAGTCTCTCTGGGTTGTTGTTGTGAGTCAAGTCTACCACCACACTGCATAGTATTGGTCTGGTGATTGTTTCTCTGAGAGGTTTAAAATCACAACGTATATAGTAGTAAACTGAACCACTTGAGTAGCTTAAAAAATAAAATAGTTTGTTACAGTTGTTGGTCGGAAGTCTGATTATTTTCCTCTTCAGGTTGGTGACGCTTCTGCTCGAGAGTTTGCTGATGTTGACAACGAATAACTCTTTCTCAAATTGTTCCAACATAGGGATTCTCATATTTAAGGATTTGGCATAGCCCTAGTTGTGGTTATGAAAGATACTTAAAAAATAATAATAATAATTTGCATCATGTTTTAGTGTCTGAGGTGCCTTAAATTTTAATTACGTTATAGAAACTAGTTGTCCTTAATTCAGTTTAATTATACACCAGTAACTGAACCAGTACAAACTGCTGTTTTATTCCAGCTGTCTTCACCTGACCCTGGAGTCTACTGGCTCTTTGTAAAAGGCAAAATAATGACCGTCTAAAATCCAACCACGAATGCCAGTTCAGACAGGGTCATCAGTGACGGTCAGTTCAAGACACGGTGAGTAGTTTAGATTTTGTTCAACTTACCCCAAATGGCTCAGCGAAGGCCCTCGAGCCACTGTACAGAGGATTGGGAATTGAGACCAGTGTGGGTTTGTTATTGCCGCCTGCTGCATTGTCATCATCATTCTGGAACAGAGGAAATGGGAATGATGGTCAGCTGTTAGCAGTGATCTACCAGCAGCTGTTTTATTAACATCAGATGTTTTTGTTTTTTTAAATAATAATCAAGAGTTTCAAGCACTTAACTTACAAATATGTTCTACACTCCAATATCAACAGATGTCTGGCAGTCAAACATCTGAAGCATGTTTGTTTTATTTAGAAGTAGTAGTAGGACATAAAACACCTCCAATTGATACAAACATGTGATAAAACTAAAATAATGTGTATTGTGGTATCACTGCTGTTGAGAATATGTGTCATGTCATTTATAGTCATTGTACTACGGCTCTTTGTCACAGTTGTGGGTACAGCTGAATGAAACCGATTAAGATCAATGCGATCAAATGACAAAGCTGTTGCATCGACAGATTGATGAAAGTAACAATCTGAAGTATCCCATGTGTAATATAAACAGTGTCAGGAAAAACTTTGTGAACCTTTTGGAATTTCATGGTTTTCTGCATTAATTTGTCATAAAATGTGCTCTGATCTTCATCTAAGTCACAACAATAGAAAAACACAGCTTAAAATAATACTACACAAATATATGTTTTCATGTTTTTATTGAACATAACATGTAAACGTTCCAAAAGGTTCACAAAGTTTTTCTTGCCACTGTAACCTTCCCCTTTCCAACATATAATCTTTCAAAGGTTACAGATTACTGCTCAACCCATAAACATTCACCTCAGACCAGCATTTGCACATATTCCTATCGTCTGTCCTTATTTAATGTGTTCTTTGGTTGGTTTATGCAGCAGTTTAATACATTTTCTCTATCAGGAGACAATAATAAGAACCTTGAACCTTAAAGTGCTTTATAGCTTTAAAAAAATAGTTTCAAAACAGACGGAACAGATGAGGTTGCTCTGTGTTCAGGCCAATATGTCTGTATGTCCTTTAGCTGCTTATCCTTGGCTCAACAGCACTATCTCATACTTGTTTTTTTCTGTGTGTTTGTGTCTCACTTTGAAGTAGTGGAAGCGGAAAGCATCTGTCTTGTGTTTGAAGACGTAGTAACCAAATGCAGCCAACACACACACGAGCAACACCAACATCAAGATGCCCACCGCTGTGCCACTGGAATGGGTGTGGCCTGTGGATTTATCATGGGAGCTCTGCAGAGGACAGGTAAGACAAACACAGACAATTACAGTACATATGGAGACATTAATACATTTCTATTACAAACATAGTCCTCACCACTGGATTCCAAATACACACCATCTCTCTGGCTCCAATTACCATGGCAACAGCTACACTTTGCAGCACTGTCACCATGGAGACATGACTGTGTGTTAGGCTGTAGCCACTAGATTTATTTCTTCAGAGAAAATAAGAAATATAACCAATTAAAATGAATGACTGATGTTAAAGATCCAATCTAACGAGACAGGACTTATCCACAGACTGTAGATATGCAGTTTAACAAACATTAAACATTTCAGAAATGTGCAGTGTGTTTACACCGTTTTCAACAAAACTGCCAATTACTAGTGATGGCACCAAAACCGATTCTTTGGTACCAAGTCCATCCCAAACTTCTATAAACATGATACTTATTATTTTCTATAGGTATTAAAAGCACCACAGTAGCTGTCAAATAAGCAAATAAGTGTAGTCGGTTGTTAATTTTATATTGACAACATGTTGGTGACGTGTGTATGTGTGTATATCTTAAAATGTTACCTAAAAGCACTAAAGATAAAACAGCTGAGGAAAGTGTCTTTATGCACATTTTTTATTTGTGCATTAAATTAGTATGTAGAAAAGCAAGAAATTAAAATTATTACACGTGTTTTAGCTCCATTTGTATGTAAACCTGGTGACTTCCTGTTTCAGAATGAGATAACCCCTGGTTGTCAGCAGCTTGGCTTGAAACCAGCTTTACTTACTGGTGTGGGAGGTGCCGTCAGTGGCCCCTCTATGACATGGATGATCCCGTTTACAGCGGGAATGTCCCATTCCAGCAGCAGCCGCTTGTTCACCAGTTTACAACTCTGTGGGGATCATTTCAAATAAAGCAACATTTAGTGTTCATTTTAAATCCAATTCAGCATTTTAAACTGTTTACATATAAACATTTAATAAATGTAGTTTTAAGTAGATGTCAGTGTCCCCGCAACTATAGAAAAACCAACGTGTGTGTTTTTCTGACCTCATTGTTGCCATGGGTAACAGTAAGGTTGAGCCCGAGCATCGATGTGATGACGTCGTCATGTCTCAGATCTTTAAATGCCCGTCTGCTGTGATTGGCTGAGATGTGATACTCAATATCTCTACCAGACAGAGTCTGAACAAACACACAATAGAAACATTAGATTTCACTGACGGCTTCGTTCAACTAAGTAAGTTCCAAAGTTCAGAAACAGAGTACTGATCTATTTCTTCAAATTTCAAGTATGTGGGTCTGCATGTTTTAATCGAACTATGAATATAAAATGAAACTTAATCACAAAACACAATTATGTTAAAGCTAACATTAACAAAATTAATTTATATTATGGACGGTAAGATAAAAATAATACAGACTTTAAACATATGATCAGGGCGGATGACCAGAAGTTGCTAAAATACATAATGTAATTGAAAATTACAACAATTAATATATTATATCTTATATAAATTATTTAAAAATATGTTGTTTTCTACAGAAAAGAGAAAAGTAGAAAACAGACTTTTACATTTCTCAAAATATTTAAATGCCGTTTTAAATATATTGCTGTGTATCTAATCATTTTATGTCTTATACAGTGGCAAGATAAAGAATGTGATGATCTTCATCTAAGTCAAGAGTATTAACAAAAAATAATAACACCAAAAATGTCTGATCAAAGACTCGCTCACATAAACATATTGTAACTTATGTTAACACCTAACACCTAGATTTTTTTTTTTTTATTCCAAGTGTTCACATACGTTCTCCACTCTCATTGAGGTTTTTATGGTTGTTGTTAATAAAGTGAAAGATCAGAATTTCTTTTTATTATTTAAGCCACATTATATTTTATTTGTTAATACTCTTGACTTGGATGAAGATCAGATCACATTTTATGACGAATTAAAGCAGAAAAACATGAAATTTCAAAAGGTTCAAAAACCTTTGTTTGCCACTCTACAATTAATTGACAATTAACCACTTAAGTGCCGATGCTGTACATCACCTGGTTTTGAGCAAAGCCGGCGTTATGAGGAACAAACAGTGTGACCTCAGACTTCCTGTGAGACAAAACATCAACAAGCTGTTTCCCCTCTGAGGATGAGTCGCTATACTCCAACAACAACTACAGAAAGAGACACAGTAAAGGTACTTATTAATCTTATCAAGGTTTTCGTCTAATCAATGGGTGGTGATTCGTGTGCAGAACTGGTTCAGGGCTGGTAGAATCATCTTTTACTTTGTTTTGTTCAAGTTGATGATCTCATCCATAAATTATCCTCTGTGTTAAGAAGCTTACAATTAGCTCAGATAGTTTAGTTTGTGTGACAGTGGCTGTTTCTGTTAAAAACCATGTCATTTAAAATGAAATGACATTTTTTAACTGAGGACCCAGAACAGTATTATAACTGGGGCGATTCATCATCACTTGCACACAAGCAGATAGAAACAGCCACTGTCACAGTTAATTAGTTTTGCTCCTTTGTAGTATGGCAGGCTAATTAGCATAAAGCTAATATAAACACTGTGCATTGGCACACTGATGAATAACAGTTGTGAACTACTAACAGCATTAGAAAAGATTTAATCTGTGCCAAAAAACGTTACTATCCTGACACCAATACTAACGTTATAGCTAGCTGTTCACTATTGCTAACTAGCTGTATTATTTCGCTGGAAGTTGAAGCAGCCCTACAACTAATAATTTCCATCAGAAGAATATTTTCTGAGACAGAGCATATACACTTAACAGCCACTTCATTAGCTACACCTACAGCTACAGCTATACAAATATATCCAACAATCCATTACTACCTAATTTTTAAATAAGGGGACAAAACATTCTGACCAGTCAGCATGACCCTGAGCTATGTGGGGGAACAGACAGTCCCGAATATGAAAGTAGTATTTCATTCCACTTCCAGGAAGTTTCTAACACTGCATTCTGTTATAAACAACAGGTCCAATATTTGCTGTGCTGTAGGAACAAAGTGATCACAAATTGCAGATGTCAATGTGACATTCACACTACTGGAGCAGAGAAGAAAGACAACAGAGTTGGAAAACAAGACTTGAACATATTTGTAGGTCACACATTCTGTATTTTTGGAGCTCTAAACTTCTTTAAGTGTCCGACCTTGAAATGAATCCTCCTTCAACTTCTTTTTGGACGGGAGGTTGAGTCTCTACCGGTCAGATTAAAGCAGCTGCTTTCATTTTCACCTGGAAATCTTTAAATCTTATCTCTCTTATGAGAAAGAGACGTTCTTGTTGTGTCTGTAACATTTAATTGAAAATGTCAGACTGAAAACACCTGCCATCCTATTATTATTAAGTACCAGATGTTAATGTATAACTATTATTTTACTTATTTAGTAATTGGTTGTATTTGTTTTTGATGTGTATTTGTTTTCTTTTACACAACTAAACTGTTCCACTCTGAGATGTCTCTTTGTAGGCAAAGTGAATTATTTCCTGCTGAAATTCACTTGGATCAGACCCAGGAAGCACTTTATCCCAGAATAAGGAGACATAATGACTAATACCTCCAGCTTTCTGTCTCAGGGCTGTTGGTAAGTTTGGTTATTTCAAATGAAAGATTTGTTGACTTTCTAGTTTGCTTTTGGTTCCAGATAATTAAAGCTCATCAGCAGATGATTTGCAGTAATCTTTGTAAATGGTAACCGACAATGTTTTTCGTCATTTGGCTCAGTTTTAACTAATGTCAGATATGTCAACAGTTGTTGAATTGGTTACTTTGAGATTTGGTACAAACAAATTAAATATTGGATCCTGTTGACTTTGTTGTTCCCCTGACTTTTCCTGAGTCACCACTTTAGTCAAACATCTCAAAAGCTACTGGATGATTTTGGCAAATATTTGCGCATTAACATTTTAAACTAAGAAGATAAACATGTTAAAAAAGTACAACCTCACAGAGCTGCTACCACAGCTGCAGACTCGAAAAGTGCTTTCAGCTTTAGTCCATTTGAATTGATCTGAAGTTTGTTTTCCCTATGTTCGTTTTGTCTGGTGTGAACGTAGTAATCAAACTCAAGTTCAAACCAAAACAACCACACAGAGACTCTGGTGTGGTCCTCCTGGTTTGAAAGCATATTAAATGAGGTGTTAGCCTAACCCAACAAGACGTGTGTAATTATGACCTGACCCTAACCTTTGCCTTCTCTGGAGCTGTGTAGCCTGGTTTCTCCTACAGCTTACATCTTATCACATAAACATGTTGGCACAAGTCTTAAGCTCTAACCTAAATTGTTAACATGTTAATGATGCAAAACAAATCTGCTGGACTGAATCATGATTTAAATGCTGACAGCAGGTTTTAGTTAGGTTTTCCTAATCCTAGCCTTGTTACTTATTTATTGGTGAAAATCTAAAACCTGACGAAAACAATACTTTATGGTACTGGAGAAAATAAAAAAGGGAAATAAATACATTTCATAACTAAATGGACCAACTGTCACACTCACCTTGTAAAAGATGGAGAAGTTACTATAAGTTGCAAGGATGTTGCTCAGGACGCCGTTACAGTAGTCTCCATTTCCAATATAACCAGCAGGACACTCGCAGGAAACATCTGCAGACACACGTCCAGGACAAATTAGTATGTAGCATTAGTAGAATACCAAACAAACCATATTATCATGTTTGTTTATTTGATATTATTTGTGTTGAGTAGTTGTGGGTTTTTTACATCAGAAATTCTACCACAGTGGAATAAACTTAAATAGAGAATAGAATCAGTTCCAAAATAATTTGACGTTAAACATAATTCAACACAATAACTTAAATGTCTGTATTGGCGATGAAACAATTGTCAACCAACTAACAAGGCTTTGGACACAAACTGTTGATTTGACAATAATTTAATTGCTTTAAGATCAGATAAACTTTATAAATTCCTAAAGGTAAATTCAGGTAGAGAGATAGTGAAAGTGGTTTGTAATCATCTGCTGTTGATTAGGGTGATGTACAGCCTGATGGTTGTGGGGATGAAGGATCTCATGCATCAGTAAGGTGAGTCGTCCATTGCAGCTACTTCTCTGGTCCATCAGGATGTTGTGTAGGTGAAGGTCAGTGTATTGTAGAATGCTCTCTGTCTTTTTCTGTGTGTTTCTCCACCACAGCCTCTAGTGAGTCCTACCTCATTCCAGTCACTGTGCAGGCTTTTTGAACCAGTCTGTCCAGCTGTCTTGACTCATTCTGCTTTATGCTGCCTCCCCAGCAAACTGCAGCATAAAACAGAATGTGGTAACACTGTTTGTTGCTTGAAGTCTGCTGTGTACAATATGTACAGGGATGGAGCCAAAACATTCCCCTGTGGAGCACCAGCGCTGCTTAGGACTTCACCAGAGATGCAATTCCCCAGCCTGTTGCCTTTCTGTCAGGTAATCAGTGGTCCAGGCAACAAATGAGGAGTCAACTACCATGCCTTTCAGTTTCTCCTCTCTCTTGGTTGGATGGTATAGGATGTACTTAAAAAATCAAAAAACATAATCCTCACATAATTTGCAGGTTCTTGAAGATGAGACAAAACCCAGTAACACATGTAGAGCACAGCATCATCCACACCTACATGTTCCCTGTAAGCAAACTGCAGGGGATCTATTGTGTGTTTAGCGTCTCCGGGACCTTTTATAATGTGGGATGTCAGAGCCACTGGCCTATAGTCATCTAGTTCAGCTGGACACTTTACGTTATGTATTGGAACAAAACAAGATGTTTTCCACAGAGCTGTGAGGTTGAAGATCTTCTGGAGAGGCTCACATGATTGAGCAGCACAGTCCTTCAGCAGCCTGGGACATAATGTGGTCCCACTGACTCCCCCGGCATAGTCTTGCAGCCTGACCGCTGCATTTGTTGCAGCCCCCACCTTTTGTCTAGCCACTTGCCTGAGCATCTCTGTCTGCTTGTACCAGGGTGAGGACATGGCACAAGACGTGGAACATCCACGTAGGAGTCTTCAATGTTTTGATTCAACCAGGTCTGAGTAAAACACATCGATGCACATGCAATGTCCATAGGTGATTAAGCAAATATAACACTTATAGAAATATGTCAATAAGATTAGAAATTTTCAGGAGCTACAAGACTTTGCTGCCAACTGCTCAGGTGCAAATTGTAGTAAAAAATAAAATGTATATTATTATGTAATGTATGTAATATTTTGCTCTGTTTGAATTTTTTGGTTCTAGTTTTAAGACCTCACACTGGGTTCTGTAAAACTGAATCCACAAACCCAGCAAATTAAAACGGAAGCTGTTAAATAACAAAACTCTCAGGATTATTTCCGCAGATCTATCAGCAGGGTGGATGTTCCTCTGTCTAAGCACATAGTACTGCTGTAGTACCTTTGAGCCTGTAGCAGTAGGCGTCATACTGGCTGCTCTGCTCCACTGGATCTTTGTAGATAACCAGGCCCACGTGGTTGTCTCCACATTTGACCGAGGGGAAGCGGGTCGGGTATCCCACCTTCCCTCCCTCCATCCAGCCAGCCGTGCACAGATGCATCCCCAGCTGTCAGAACCAGAGAACAACAGCTGGATAAATGATTGATCACCAGTCCCAGCATGCACTGCTGTCATCAGTATGTTAAATATCAAAATAATTCACAATTAACAGGAAGTAATGTTTGCGAATACTGGGCATCGCATTATTTAACAGAATATCTCACAACAAAAACTACTAATTAATTAGGTTTCCATTAAACAAGTCACCTTTAAAACAACCACTCCTAAATGTGATTATGACATAATATATATACCATGAGTGTCTGTTCAACCTGGGCAGGAGGATGAAGTCTTCAGGAGTGAAGTATTTTTTAAATATACTTTATGTGTATATACCTGTATGTGGACCTGCCTGTTATCTCTATGGAAACTATTTCTGTAGGTTTACCTGCTGTGCATCTCCCAGCTGTTTAAAGTTGGCCAGTGTGGCGCCCTCAGCCTGGCAGGCGGCATCAGCCTGACTGAAGTTCATCTTGTATTTCCCTTCTGGAGAGCGCAAGTGGAACACTCCAGCTGTGTTGGCTGAACCACAATAATTACGTTACATTTACATCTTTAGATTACTGTCATTCACCGACTTAAATATGAGGAATTACATATGAAAAACTTCCACTGACTAAAATGCTTTATACCACCGCTACAGACAATTTGGGCATCAGCTATGATGCGTTCGTTTCCCTCACTGCATTAATATTATAGTTTTATGTAGCTGTAGAACATCTACTACAAAACTGTGGTGTTTTTTTGTTTGTTTTTTTGCAGTATATACTCATTAATGAGCACCAGTTAATAATCATTCTGGGTCATTATCAGGCTCTGGGCCTTAATGAGCTCCGTATTTAATGAACCCTAACGAGCTCTCAGTCCTAACGAGCACAGGGTGTTGCCTGCAGCTGAGTTCTCTCTAACATTTATTTTCCAGTCACAGAAAAATTACAGTTCAAACGGAAAACTAATAAACAATGGTTTCCATCACCATGGTAACATGAACACTATCAAGGGTCAGCTGCTGTAGAATAAACAGTTGCTATAGCAACACCAGTAGAGTTGGACCAACATGGCTGCTGCTCGGCCGAGGTGGTACGACACATGGTTACAGTGCAGCTGCTGTTTACTACAAAACTTAGTAAAAGGCAGCGGTGACTCGTTCTGGTTTGATTTATGTTAACGTTTCGATAAGCATCATAAAACACAGCTGGCTGAGGTGAAGGTTATGTTCACAGCAGGGTACCAGGAAAAATATCTACAGGAAAGCAGAGTGTACTTGTCCAAGCTTTTACTCCCACTACTCCATAAAGTCATTATAGATGTGTTACTGTGGTAGTGTAGGTCCCTGCAGGACGCCACAGGATGGCAGCCTCCATTGTCTTCCAAGCAGCGGTCAACAGGGGGCACAACCTTCTCCAGACACTGGACTCCATTACCCACGTACCCCGGCAGGCACTCACACTCCCGTTCATTCTGGAAGAATGAGATTACCGTGTGAAAATCAGGAAACCATGTATTTAGGTGCTGTGGTCTGACTAGTTTTCCGAACCAGTTAATCATTAGTCCAGTTTTAGCTCGCTGCACTTTTGACCATTACTCTCCTGATATGTGATAATGAACTTTACAACACTGTGATGGGACTGGAGCGTCACGTGAGCTGTGAAAAAAACCTTTGAACAGCACAAACTGATCAATCTCATGTTAAGACAATGACAAAAATGACTTTCACTCACCGGACCAGTAAACTTGCAGGAGGCAAAGTCACTGCAGCCACCATTCTGTTCTTCAACACACCTGGAGTACAGACAGAAAACAGTGGATGATGTCACATCTCCAGGTGTAAACATCTGTACATTAACGTCTAGTCGACAGAAAGAGGTGGAACAGGAATTTAAGTTAGAGAAAACGACAGGTCTCTCCCACCTGTTGATGGGTTCACAGATGTAGCCATCTCCTTGGTAACCAGTGCGACAGGTGCAGTTGACGACGAGTTCTGTCTGGTTGCAGATGGCGTTCTGGTGACAGCCGCCATTATACTCGGAGCAGAGGTCTGGAGCTGCAGAGTGTTTCCATCGTATTTTCACCACGAGTTGGTAAAAACCAAAAACAGAAAACAGTGAATTCTGGACGTCATCGTTCAGGTGAACAGAAACAAAACCTGTATTGTTCTCTCTGTAAGATCAGGTCTGAACTTTTAACTTTGAGTTTTAAAATGGGAATTTTTTGTGAACAGTGTTTGTAGAATTCCCATATTTAGGTCACAGCTATAATTTTTATATTTTTTATTTTATTTAGCTCAGTCATAGAGGAATTACTGAGAATTACGACTTTAATACAGCACACTACTGACCATTTAAATGTATTTCTCACTCTCACTATGTTAACACACACTGCTCTTAACAAACCTCCCAGCACCAAATGGCAAACGGACACAGAACCTCTAACATAGTGTGTATAAGCTCCTTTATTTATATACACAGTTTTCCTCATCGGAATAAATTGTTTATCTTTATAATGTCAGGGTGGTCTCACGTCCTGCAGCAGGCTGTTGGACAAACACTCAGTTTTAGCTTTTAGGTTTGATTACAATCATCATCTTCATCCTACGGAGCTACAAAACACTCACGTGGCTCTGGACTGCAGAAGGTACCGTTCCCCTGAAACCCAGATTTACACTGACAACCAACACCTGGCACACAGTCAGCCTGATCATGGCACTGTCGACATTCCTCTGGGATTGAGCCTGGAAAGAGAAACAGGTGATGATTCACCAAAGACTGAAGGTGAAAAGGTGAAAACAGCTTTAAAGGTGAGAAGCTGATAAAACGACCAACAACCAGAAATGTCTTTTAGATGAACTCGGGTAGTTTTAGCCACTGAACAATAAAGTACTGCTCTATGAAGCCAAAGATTATATGAAGGTAAGAGGTATCACTCTGTGTCAGGTACCACCTCTGACACAGCGACTGTCCCCTGACATAAGCAGTTCCTGGTTCTAGACCAGCAGTGGGTCGAGTTTTCCTATCAATATAAAGAACTGGTTAGAAACCAGGCACTGGCTCTGAACCAGTTCTTAAAATCGTTTATTGGAAAAGAGGTAACTATGGTGCCACTGACCCTGATCTCATGAAATTAAATAAAACAGATATTAGTTCAGTATTGCCTCTAATGTATTATGTCCTCTTGTTTCAGTAACATCTGATGAAACCTATGGAGACCAGCTGCTGGACGTTACTCAGCCTTTTAAAAACTGTATATTAAATCGATCAGTTCATTCAGTAGGAAAACTCACCTGTTTCAATCTGGCAGCGGTCACCCTGCCAGCCCTTATTACAGACGCACTTTCCAGAGCCTTCGATGCCCTCATCACACACTCCCTGTTTCTCACAGCTGCAGGCTGAGAGGGAGAGAAAAATGTGACTGATTTAGAAAAGAAACTCACAAATGAGTGGTGAAGATGGAATCGATGGTACAAAATTCTGTTAAAATTAAAGCCATTAAACATGTGGACTTGACATCTGAAGGAGAGTGAACCTGCAGTCAACCAAGAAAGACCCAAACCAGGAACAAATATACATTTGGACCCAAGTGTCTGCAGTGTGGAATGTGTTTTGAAGCAAGAATGAGAACAGGAACTGTGTGTACTGGGAGGGTTGAGAACAGGGTTGGGCAGATCTGTCTCCATGTTGTAGTGTTGTTTGTCGTTTAATTTCCTTTTTACCCACACCAGGTTTTTCAGTAGATTATATTTTACCATATTGAGGAAGTCTGGGATAGCCCACACCTGTGTATGTACAGTTCATGCTGCAGGTCAGGAAGTCTGAGGAACCCTCCACGATGATATTAAAACAACATTTCTTCCTTAATAAGTCTTCCTAGAGTTGTCTGTCTGGTCGAATTCTGTAATTGGTTAATAAGGAACTTTTGGACAGAAATGAGACAGGATGCGGAGAAGTGAGGAGTGGTTAAAGCACTGAGCGCCACAAAGAGAGGAGATTGTTTTAGAGTATTAATGTGAGGCTTTCAGAGCGTTCCTCCTCAACTTATTGTAGGCTCTGTGAACTGCACTATAAATCTACCACCTAAGACTCAGTTGAAATCAGTTGTTTGCTGCAATTATTTACTCAGTGTGAGGGGACCTCAGCTCATCCGGCCCTTTGCTCAGCTTTTCTTCCCACTCATTATGTTGCTGCTCCACTAGCATCTTTATGAAGACTGGGTTTGGGCAGCTTTACCCCGACTGAACTGTGACACCCACATTAAGAAAATAATCAGCAGCTTTTTAGTATTTGAGTGGACCGAGTGACGACAGTTGGCATGTTTGTCCTGAGCTAGAAGCACCCCCAGCTGTGTGATGGAGACTGTGGGGTGTTACTATGGTGACAGGCTGCTGGAGAGCTGATGGGGGTGAGGCGATCTGCTGACTTGAGTTCTTCTTTCAAGTGTGATGGAGAAACATTCCTTGCTGGTGCAAAAGAAAAACAACAGCGGTTTGGTGCTGAAAGAGCTGAACTATATAGAAAGGACACGGCGGTGAGATGTGTTCCCATAATTAGATTTCTACTTAGCAACAAATATCACCTACTTTTATCTGTTATTGTTTTTGACTGTGACTGAACTGAATCAGTATCTGACCTGTTTTAAGAAAGAGAAGAAGTGAAACTAGTGGTGTCGGGCTCCAACCTCTACATAATCTAAAATCTGGGATGTATACATGTCGATGCTTATTTTCCTGAATTCTATAATAAATTAACATCACAATTTAACCCATCCTGATTTAGAGAGATCGATTACCAACTGTTAATATACGAACAGCGGCATGTTGCACCAATATGTTTCTACTGAGCCCGGAAAGGACAAACCAAACACTGGTTCTAGACGGGGAATCATTGGCGACACTGGACTGTCACTGTCTTACATCACCTCATATGTTACTACAAACACTTTGAGATGGAATTTAAAAACACTACGTTCTGGCCCTGGAATGAAATCAAACCTGGCCGAGTGTTTGTCTCTGCTGTACCTGTGCAGTTGGGGCCGTAGTGACCGACTACACACAGCTCACAGGCTTTTCCTCTAAAGCCTTTTTGGCACATACACATTCCTGAACCACGCAGACCATCGTTGCAGTATCCTTTGTTTCCACAAGGGGCCTCCACGCCTCCCGGACAAACTAAAACAAGGAAACCATGGCGTTAAAAACAAATACAAAACAAATACAAAACAAACGAATAAGAGAGAAAACTAAAGAAACTAGAGTGTAGTTGGTGGTGGTGGTATTCTTCCAGCCACTGACCAAAAACAAACTTAAAATATGACAAAATTATTTTCAAACTAAACATTTATGGAGAACACTGGTAGTCAAATGGTTTCTGTCTATGCCACATAACAACAATGTCCCCAGTCCGAGTCCAGCAAGAGACCCCTCTTGCCTTCCTTACCTTGACAGTCTCGGCCGTAGTGGTTTTTGCAGCACTTTTGGTCCCAGAAAGGAAACTGACAGACTCTTTTACAGCCCATCCGGCTGAAATGATCGTCCAGGCTGTGATACCAGTAAGGGTAGCTGTGGCGGTGCCTGTAGCGCGAGTTCAAACAAGGTTCTGTTTTTCCCTGGAGGAAAACGAGAGTAATGTTTTATATCTACGTAGGTTCTCAACAAGCTGCTAATGTCCAGATCTCTTAAAAGAGAGACAAGTCTCACCAAGTCAATGTGTTTGACGGGACAGGATGGGGGGAAGAGGCACTGTCCGCAGAGCCCCTGAGACATTTTAAGACACAGAGAGATTCAGTTCAGCTTCCAATGCAATTATAACAGCTAAGATCTGTTCGATTTTTGTGGCAGTAGTACTTTTCTATAAATTTTAGTGGTACTTGATGGTTAGTGTTCATTCTCAAGGTGAAACAATTCATTGATTAGAAAATAAGACACTACGATCACTCTTGTTTTATTGTGTCAGCCACTTTTTCAAGCAGCACATCTGCTCAATATTGATCAGACTGACACATTTATCTATTAAATTTTAATGTTCTTTACATTAGACCATGTTAGACTGTGGAGTCTATTTCATGACCCGGCTGCTGAGTCTTCCTTCAAAAACTGTTGTGATAGTTTTGCTTTTACTAACGTAGGTGGTTTTGTTCTCGATGCTGTCGCAGAACGCTCCCAGCCCAGGTGGCTCCAGCAACTGGTCGATGCCGTACGCCACGCCCTCTTTGAAGGTCAGGTAGCGCTCCACTACACTGGCTGAATTATCATTAATCCTTATAGCTCCCTGTATACACACACACACACACACACACACACACACACACACACACACACACACACACACCATCTGTCATTACACATTGTTATCCAGTTGTATCATAGTGCAGCTTGTAAAGAATTTTAAATGTAAAACAGATCAATCACAGAACGTTATGATCTGTGTTTGATTTAATTACCAACGCAGTTTTACTGACGATATAGCAAAACGTTGGCTCAAATCTAAAATATTTGAATTATTTAAAGAATTTGAAAAACTGAGTATTGAACCTACTGAATACAATCAAAACCAGATAAAAAAAATAATTTAAATTTTAAAAATCGTGGCTTACTTACTGAATGTTGAAATCATTTGTTGAAACTTCTGATTCAACTTCATTGATCATTTTGGAGGCTATAGGTACAAAATTATGTGTTTCGATTCTGCAACTGCTTTAATGGGAGTTTCTATTCTACTTAGACTAGGTACAGAAACCCCAGTTCAACAGTGATCACACACACACGAATCAAAACCTCTAAATCTGCATTGATTTATTGAAGGACTGTAAAACTTAGAGTAGTTTTAGCTGTAGGAGTGAAAATCCATTAAGTAATAAACTAATGCAGATTGCAGATGCTGCAACATCACCATGGTAGCGTAAGACAACATCGGTTGCTATGGCAACAGCCAGCTGCCAGGTGGAGACAACATCATATCTACCTGTTTGATTTGCATGAGTGTGCGTTTGCTCACCACCAGGTTCTTGTCACAGTTGTATGTGATGGTTGATCCGTGCATGGTGCGTAACTTTGAGATGATGTCCGGCTGAAGGATGCTCATTGACTACACACAGACACACACACACACACACAAAATAAATGAATGACATTGATCTGTTTCTAGAGCTACAACAGACAGACTCAGTACTTCGGCGGATATCACAACTTGCGAAAGCGTTCCGTGGTTTCCTAAAGGGCCCATAATAGGTCAGTTACATTTAAGTATCGAAGTATTCACTACTTTGTAAACAATCCATCCTCCTCCTTCTCCTACCTACCCTGCTGCGTACGATGTGAGCCTTCACAATGGCAGCAAGTTGCTCTTGGTGGTCCGGGCTAGAGAGCCACTGCTGTCTTTCAGCTGGCAGAGAGTTGAGGGCTTTGTCTGTTGGCCAGAACACAGTGAACGGCTGGTGGATGGACATCTTGAGAACAGGAAGTAATCCTGCATCCTGCAAAAAGCATTGACAGTACATATTACTATTAGTACACAAAAAAGAATTTAAGGAGCACTTTCAAAAAACACATCCGATTTCAATGGGGACACCCTGAAAATCAAAGTGGAATAATGATGCAGCAGGATTTAGTTCATATTTAACTCAAAATGGTCCTCAGTACTTTTATGGTCCCCATGTGTTTGTGTGCCTGACAACATCGGGGCACGCGCCTAATGAGACGACGGATGATGTCCAGGGGGAACTCCTCCGAAATGTGGCCCAAGGCATCACTGAGCTCCTGGTCTTTCTGAAGTGCAACCTGGCAGCATTGGATGGACTAAAACATAATGTCCCGGAGGTGTTCTATTGGATCTAGGTCAGGTAAGCGTGGGGGTCAATCAATGGTATTAATTCCTTAATTGTCCAGGTACTGCCAGCACATTCTCATCACATAAGGTCGGGTAGTAACATGTACCAGAAGGAACCCAGGACTCACTGCATCAGTGTAGGGTCTGACAGTGGGTCCAAAGACTTCATCCCAATACCTAATGGCACTCAGGGTGCTGTTGTCTAGCCTTTAGAGGTCTATGCATCCCTCCATTGATAGGCCTCCCCAGATCATTACTGACCCACCAACAAGCCAGTCATGCTCAACAATGTAACAGGCAGCAATATTCAACAACTGTCTTTTGTGCTCAGGGTGAACCTGTTATCATCTGTGAAAAGCACAAGGGCCCAGGGGCAGACTTGAAAGTTCTAGTGTTCTATGGCAAATGCCAGTCCAGCTCACGGTGCAGACAGTGAGCACAGGGTCCACAAGAGGTCATTTTGTAGGACTCTGTATGTGCTCATCTTGTTCTTCCTTGAACAAAGGAGCAGATACCAGTCCTGTTGATGGGTGAAGGACCTTCTACATCCCCGTCCAGCTCTCTTAAAATAACTCTGTGTCCTTGAATCTTCTCTGTGCTCTTGCGACTGTGCTGGGAGACACAGCAAACCTTTTGACAATGTTGCATACTGATGTGATATCCTGGACGACTTGGACTGCCTGTTCAACCTCGGTGCAGGCATCACCTCATACTACCAGTAGTGACACTGACTGTCACTGTCACAACTGTCAGAGGCGGTGAGAGAAAAACACCAAAGCAGCTAAACCTTATTAAAACCCCTCTGCTACTGACTGTATCAATAACCCTGTTTAACTGACTTGATGCTTTACTCTAATTAAAGTGTTCCAGTGGGTGAAAATACTACTTACTAACTAACTAAAGACAATTTCTAACTCTCACACTTTTAGTGAGTGAAGCCTGTTTAATGTACAGTATAGTTTTGCCTGTTTTACAGTACAACTACAAATCAATTACAGAAGAGAAGAAGGGTGTTTTTTGTTTTTACCTTGATAAGTTTGTAGAAGCGAGTGTAGCCATAAAATGTAGCTGCTGAGCTGAAGTTCATCTAAACAAGAAAAGAGAAAAGTCTCATTGTTAAATCTGATTGATTACCAGTCATTTATTCACCTCAGTCAAACTCCACTCACCTTGTTGGACCCAATGTTTGGCTTGTCCTGCAGCCTGTAGGGCGTCAGCATCAAATCCACGTAATGAATGATTCCGTTCGCTGTGGTGTAATCACTCTTCACAATCCTCGATCTGTTGTTGACCCAGACTGAACCCTGCAGGGGATAGATGTAGACAGGAAAGGTGAGACAGACAGGTAGACAGGTGGAAACTAAGACGAGGTGAGTAGAAAAGTTTATTATGAAGACAGTCACACACACACACACATTTCAGGGTTAAGGCCAATCTCCTCAGACAGATCCTCACCCACAAACGTTTCTTTTGTACTTCAGAAGAAAAGCTGGACAGATTTCAGCATCAGTGGGGCAAGAACTGCTGTAATCATCTTGATTCCATTGGACACCAAAGAAAGTCGGTTTATAGTTAGATAGTAAAAGCTGATCACTGTCTGTTTTCTGATTGTTTACTCTGCATTTAGCACATTCTGTAGCGGAAGTTATGGGAAAGTAAGAACTAAAAACAAATCACTGACATTTTTACCGAATCTGGCTTTATAAACATATTCAACACAACACCGCCATAGAACTACAGCTTCACCAGAGCCCAGCAATTTGACGCTGGCAGTGTAAACTAAGTTAAAGATACGACTTGTTATCGGTTAGTGGCACCAAAAAATAAAAAATAAAAAACACCAGAGTTGAAACTGACAAAGACAGATTTACTTTGCTCCTGTGAGAAAATCCACCAATTGCACTGAAAACTTTCCAATTTAAATACTTATGGTACTGAATGTTAGTGTATCAGCTATTCTGTTCAAAAGTAGAATAAATGACATTCTAACAGTAAATTCATATAAACGTACATTTACTTTTGCTCCTTTGAGATGATCAATACTGTGTATTGTTCATTCCAACTCCTGTTTGCTCTGTGTGTGTGTGTGTGTGTGTGTGTGTGTGTGTGTGTGTGTGTGTGTGTGTGTGTCTCTACCTGCTGCAGACTGAAGTGTAGTGTGTGTCCCGACAATGAGACAGCGCGCTCCGTGGTTTTGAGGTCACTTGAGGTCAGAGTCTCACAGGAAACAATGTGGTAGCGTACCAAATCATTGAGACGGCCACATAACTTCCATTCCTCAATCTACACATACACACATTAATATTAATTAAATGTGCCGATTAAGCTTGTAAATGATGAAACAAATTCTTAAAGACACTGAACCAACAAATAAATAATATATAAAAAGCAAATTCATGCACTTACATAGGATTGGTTGTTGTTTTCTGCTACCGGGACAAAGACGGTGAAAGGCCCGTCACCATAAAGACCACCAATGTCTGATAACTGACACACACAGACAAGAACAAGTGACTACATGTGATGATGGATAAGCCTTTTTTTATACCAAAACTGTAGGACTAAACCCAGAAGAACCTAAAGTCAGGATTGAGAAGTGGTGGAATCAACCTCTTATATGAGCTGCTCACTGAAGCTATAACCAAATATAAAATAAATGCTATATAGAAACCAACAGAGCAGCAGGAATTCTAACTAATGTTAAATTTGGAGAAACAACTTGAAGTATTATTTGTGTCGTGTTAACTAATTTTTTAAAAGAAACCTTTGTTAGTTCCACAGTGGGGATAAGACAGGCAGCCACTTTGGGGGGTCGGAGGTTCAGGTTCAGCGTCATACTTTATTTCCGTTAATAATCTTAAGTGGCACGTCTTTGTGTGAGTACTTATTTTTAGTACTCGAACTTTTACTTGAATATTAAGTTTGTGTACTTATTCCACCTCTGGTAGATTTCAAGATGACTTACGCTTAACATCCGTTGGAAGAAAGCATTCTCAGAGTTTCGCATCAGCTCCTGTAAGAAAGACAACAGCATTGCGTGGAGGGTGGAGGGCATGGAGGTGTGTAGGCAGAGATCAGAAGTCACACGACTCACCATTCGAGTGTTTCCCCGGCAATCAATGCCATCGCCCGAATAGCCTCTGAAGCAGGAGCAGTTCCTCTGACCCTGGCCCATGTACTCACAGCGAGCATGCCTACTGCAGCCACCATTGTTCTGTACACAGACACAAAACATCTGATGTAGCAGTGGGATGAAAATAAAAACATCAGCTGGTCTTGTTTGTGTGCCAGTGTCTTATAGCAGGACAGAAGCAGCAAAATGATAGACGTACGTTTCTGCAGGGGTTGACAGGGTAGCAGAACCTCCCCGATCCTTGGAAGCCCTGCTGACACCTGCAGGCAGTCTGGAAATGACAACAGAGCAGACAGAGAAAACACTCAATCACATCTCCCATCTGTTTTCTTCCCTCCCCCGGTGCTCAGACAGTCAACAAATCAAATAATCAATCTCCTTCACTGCTGAATCTGCACCAAATCTCGTTTCTGGGCTGTAAACACTGTATTGTTGTTTCTGAGGTGAAGCAAACTCAGTACTTTATTTCTGGTCAAACAGTATGATGGGAACACACAGTGGTGTGTCCGTGTACGTTATCAACTGAGGATGGCAGTGGACATTGTTTAGACTTCTGGTATCTACTGGTCCTAACTGGTTTACAGACAGAGGCAGCAGCTCACATCACTCTTCCCCTTGAATGTCTCACAGGCCAGACTAACTGGCACCTCTGAAGGCAGAAATCTTATACTTTAGTACATCTTAATCATCATCAAGATCTCACTAAATTCACAAAACACATCAGGTACAAAAAAAGACTCACGATCAGTTGAATCCACAACATGAGTGAAAAGCATTAAAAAACTGTTTTGCTTCTTTTTACAGCCTGGGTCCTATTTTCATGCAGTTTTTCCTTTTAGTGATTAAACACAGTCCTTTAAACTCAGTAGGAATTAAAATGGTGACAATTCATAAACCAAGCACCTGCAGTGGTTTTTTACACAATATAAAAACGAGTGGGAAAAGAGAAGCTCAATGAAAAATAAAAAAAAAAGGCATTAGTTGTGATCAAGTTTCAGATTCATGGTCAGTATGAGCTACCAATCAGATCAAGGAGTGGTATGTATTTTGGTGCAGAGCTCAGATGGGCTGTGATTTGACAAGATGTGTCTGTGAAGATAAAAAGATAAATTTCTGTTGCCTCCGACGTTCAAAGCTTTATCATTTGTCACAGCCGTTACTGTTTACATGTATTTATATATTTATTTGTATTTCTTGGAATCGACGGCCCAAATAAGTCGAACACTAATACAATAAACATAAATAAGTTTAAACAGCAATGGCTTTGACAAATAAATGGCTGCAAAAGTCATCTTCACAGCTTCAGACACAGCTCATCAACCTGCTACGTACTCTGTTGTCACTGGTACTGTGTTTTAATGCAGTCAAATTCCTTAGGCATTTGTGCTCATTGCCTATTCTTTGTTTTAGCTGTCACTGGAAATAAGTATAAAATAGCAGTTAAATTCCAGGTCCATAAACACCACATGTTAACATTCACAAGTGACAAAACTGTTCTGACAAAATAAATATAACATAAATCCAGGTTAATTACAACAGCTGAAGAGTGTTCTGATATATACTTACACATTTAATTGAGTTGGTGAGTGTGTATTTAAACACACTTCATAACCACATGAATAAAACAAGTTGCTTGTCAGTAAAATAAAACCTCTTTTTCTGAAATTGACAACTTGAACTCAGCGATGACACTATGTACCCAAGATATCTGACACTTCACTGCAGTATTGTGCTGTCTTACTATGTTGGGGCCTGTCCTGATGCAGTCTGCTGACCTGTGGCAGCCTCCATTGTTGACCAGGCAGCCATCAATCTCTGTAAACACACACACACGTCTAGAAAATGTAATACCATACACAATCACACTATAATAGTCGTTGGGAGGAACCTATTTTATTTGTTTTTGTAATAGAGCCAAAACGTGTGAACAGTATTTGATGTATTGGGAAGAGAAAAAGAGGCTCAGGTGTGGTGCAAAGGTCAAAGGTCAGGACTACAAACCAAGGCAGACAACCCCATCTCCAGTGTATCCTTCTTTACATGTACATGTCCTTTCTCCGACTGACACCCTCACACAGAATGCAAACTCTGAACATCCACCGTTAGACCTGCTGCACACATCCAGCTCTAAGAGACAAAAAGACAGTAATCACATTTGATATCATGGACGGTGTGTGTGTGTGTGTGTGTGTGTGTGTGTGTGTGTGTGTGTGTGTTTACCATTGCAGTAGGTGCCGTTGCCTTCATATCCTGCCACACACACACAGGCAGGAGCCGATCCCTTCGGCCCTGTTACACAGCTGCAGGAGTGAACAAACTGTTTAGTATTTACTGTAGTTAAAAGATTTCTACTGAAGCTATGAACATTTATGATACACAGTAGGTCTGGTTATATTCTTGTCAGCAATCCTACTAACGAGTATTTATTGTAAATCTAAATCACAATATGCAAGTGATCTTTTTTTCTGCTGAATACCGTGCAGGACAGTTTTAGTAAATAGTCACTAGAGCTCTCTAAGTCTGTCAATCCCCTGCTGAAAGTAGTGCACAACACATTTCCTCCTGTCTGAGTAATGTTTGCTAAAATCTACAGCACCCAGCTGTTTTTTTGGATCCAGTTTTAATAAGTTACAACTTAAGTACAAACTGGGTTAGGTCAGGGTAGAATAAGAAAGTACTGAGAGACAGAACTTGATTTTGGATCATTGCACAGAATTCGATACATGTTTAGGAAGAATATGACAAGAAAACTTCTTCAGTCTAGGATGTTTGTCTGTGACTTGTATGTTCCAGTTTTGTGTACATGTATACTAAGTTTAACCAAGTTATTACAATTACATGTGTATCCGTTGATGATATATCTAATGATGTCTACACAGCGTACACACTGCATTATCGTAGTGTTTCTGCTGGTAGCATCACATTGCATTACTATATTTTTATGATTATTATACTATAATCATATAAAGCTCTAATCTAATCATAATCTAACCAAAGAGGTAACGACCAGTGTTACTGTATATTTTATGAGGAACAACAATTTGCAGGTTGTAAAAGTTTCTGTATGTGTGAGATGATACAGTTGTTTGCTGGGGTGGTTTTATTTTTAACATCTTCAAAGATAAATAAACATGACAAAATTATTGACATTTTTTGTGGTGCAACAAGGAAGCCCAGGAAAACAGATTTAAATGTTTCAGAATGCAGTGATTTGGTTTGAGAGGGAAGGAGTTTAATGCAACATCAGTCAAAAAAAATAAAAAAATCTAAATGCATTATTCTTTGTTTTCACTTAATTTAAGCAAAACCAAAGTAGTAGTAATTCATCTGCATAGATTTCTTCTGCATTCGTTGAAAGTGTTGAACAATGAATATAGATTTAGATGAAAGCAGCTAATCAATCATTTACTTTTGTCCTTGTGAATTCTGGGTAAATTTACTCTTAATTCCTTGATTTATTCTTCGTACAACTCACACAGTTACACATAAACCAGGTGTAGAACAACAACACAAAGACTTACTTGGCGTTCTCGTCACACACACCTCCACAGGCATCGTCCTTGATCTCTGAGATGCACACAAACATTTCAGGTGATAACGGATTAGATAAAATATTGGAGTGTGGGAACAACTTCACTGTGTGTTTGTGTCTCACCTATTGAGCAGGAAGCTCCTTTCCAACCTTTATAACACATACACCTTCCGCTTCCTGCCAGACCATCCTCACATTTCCCGTGGTCACACACACACTCTGGAAAACAAAAACGGGTCAAACTGTGACAACGTCGTTTCCTCTGTGATGTGACTGGTTGATTAATAAAGTAAAAGATAAAATAAATAAATCAAATCTTTAGTAATTTTATTTCCTAGTATACATTTACTAGGGGGGCATTCCAACATTTTGTTCTTTTATTTAAGAAAAGTGAGGCCTATTAGTATACTGCATAAATTCTTATATATTGAAGATTAAAAACAAAACCATCTTTTTAGATTTTAAATAGCAGAGCTCCACAAATCTTTGATAAATTGAGCATTCTGCTTGTTTTCTGGTTTCATCAACAACACCTACTTGACTGCTGAAATATACTGTGGCAGACAGAAACCTGTCAGTGTATTTCAGGTACTTGCCCTCCTGACCTGCTCAGTGTTTTTGCTGTTTGTCGTTGTTTTTTGTTGCCCTCTGTTCTTTTCTCTCTCCTCTTTCCACTGACCCCCAACCGGTCAGGGCAGATGGCCGCCCACCCTGAGCCTGGTTCTGTTGAATGTTTCTTCCTCTAAAAGGAGCTTTTCCCTCTCCACTGTCTCCCGGTGCTGCTCAAGTTAGGTTGTTGGGTTTTCTATATAATTCTGTATACAGTAATATTTTATAAAGGTTTAAAACACTGTAGAGGGCCTTGAGATGTACTGTTGTGATTATAAATAATAATAAAATGTAATTGAAATTAAATTGAATCATTGCTCACTGGAGGAGCAGTTGACTCCGAATCGTCCTGGCTCACAGTTCTCGCACGCAGTACCATGGAAACCCTCATAGCAACGGCACTCGCCATTTCCATGGTTACCGTCCTGACACTCCCCGTGATTGGAGCACCATTTGCCGACATCTCCGGGGCATTTGAAGCACTCGTGGCCGTAGTAACCGGGGCAGCAGGAGTGATCCTGCCGGAGAGACATTATTATTTAACCTTATCCAGCGCTGCAAGGTTGATTGATAACATCTGTTACTCTGTTAAGGTGGAGCTTTTTGCATCTGTCAAAAAGTTAGCATTTACTCTAATGGAACACATTTAATTCAATCTCAAATCATCAAAGTCTTATTTAAGTGTGTTTGAATTACTTACAATCTCACTTGTATTAGTGTAGGAGCAGTACAATTGCAGTCACTAGCACATTAATATTACTGCTAGTTTTAGTATTAGCAGTAAGTCTTGAGTCAAGAATATTCAAGGTAATGTAGAACCAACAGAACCTTTTAAGAACAGCTGCCATTTTTACCTTTTATCAAGTTATTCAGGTTCTGTTATCCAAAAAACTAATAACTCATAATTAGGTCTGTAAATACAAATTAAAATGGAAAGGTATTGGCTATAATGGTAAAACTGAAGCCCTAGTAGTAATAGTGGTAGTAGTAGTAGTAGTAGTACTATCAGCAAACCGTGGTAAACCGAAGGCATTTCATGACACAACCGGCCACGGACTTCCTCCTCGATCCGACTCGCTTCCTGTAGTTACAGTTGGGCCGCATGTTGGCTGGAAACTGACTTCTGATCTGCAGTAGATCGCACAAGTTACACAGTACAAACCGAGAGAACACCTCACAGGTCTTCATCTAATTGTAGACCAACAGCTATCTTACTGGTTTGTAGTTGAAGAGGCATCGAGGTGGTCCATCACAGTCTGTACACCTTCCCTGAGAGGGACAGGAAGAGAGGGACAGAGGTTGGAATAACCGGGACAAATCCATCATTAATTTATCCATGGACACATCTCAAACAGAAAAATGTAAACATTTAAATCCATTGTGCCAAAATGATGAACTGTATCACAACCAAGTATATATGGACCCAACTTTACAGTAAATGTTTAAATAATTTGATTTCGTGAAAAGGTTGTGAAGTTTAAGGGACTTCTCAAATTCCAAATACATGAACATGACTTTAGATAAACGTGAAAATGAGAGTAACGGTGAGGAAGTGTTAATCCATTCTTTACTGCATTTTCTCTTTAATTCATTCATTAAACATCCTTCCCTCAATCCTTACATTGACTTGCAGGGTAATTTGTTTGCTGCATCTGTTGCGGCGAACTTTGAGGACCTGAGGGAGCACTATGAGTACTCCGTACTGCGTCTCAATAAAACTGCCATCAAGAAGAACTTCATTCACAAGTGTCTGGAGGAAGAAAGGAGGAAGAGTCAAAAATCAGTCCACCTGGACACATCAACATATTGTCCTGTTGTTATAATATGCATGTGTAAAAACGGAAGGCCCATTTAATTGGACAAACATGACAATAAAAGTCACTATAGGGTGATTTCCATTGAAATAACTACAGTAGGCACATTTTTGATATATTGCTGTGTAGTAGCTGTAGTGAATTATTATGTTGACATTGCTGACTGTCTGCATACTGCTTTGTACATAAGTCCCTGTGTGTCTTAGAACAACAAATGAAAAAAAGAAACTCCTGCGACTGGCGTTTTATTGTATGTATGTATGTAGGTAGTTACACACGTGGTGGTTGTGTGTGTGTGTGTGTAAAGCAACAACAGACAGAATGTGGTTTTTCTTTCTTATTAGTTGTCAATATTTAGTGAGTGACACAAACACGGTGGTTATGTCTCTTACAACCAGATCTTTTGTTTGTATCTCACAGCTACACATTCTTGAGACATCCAGGACCAACATACTTTAGCCTGAAAAGCATAACAGGGGACCTTTAACTAACAGGCAAATCTTCAACAGACTGGTAGGAGAAAGCTTTTATAAGGATGATCTCAGCACTGTAAAGCTTGTATTGATGTGTTATTGTTACCTGGTTGTTGCTATTTAAGTGGAACTGGACCTGGTAGTCGCTGCCCAACAAAGTGTTTTTCAGCATACCATCAACCAGGTGGTCAGGGAAGAGAAGCTCATTGATAATTACATGATACATAAACACATCAGAGTCCTGGACGGAGACACACACAGAGAGTACAGTAATTAATAAATCAACATGTTGTGATAGCATTAACTGTTAATAAAAACAAAGTGAACTGTAGTTTAACCAGAGACCATTACTCATTTAGTGTAGTTGTTATAGTGTAAGAATAGATGTAGCGCCTGTCTGGTCTATATAATCTGGACATACCAGGATGGAGGAGTTAGTATTGCTGAGGTGCTGCCTGATCGCATCATCAGTCGGCAACAGGAGGGTGAAATCAGTCGTAGTTAGATTCCCCGACAGGTTGTACATCTGTGAAGAGACACAATTCACTGACCTAAGCATCATAACAAGTATCGCAAATATATAAATTTGTTCAACACAATCACATGAAAACATGATTTGGGCACTAAAACATGATAAACAGGGATCTTACTAGAGCATACTGTCTGAACAGAGTGAAGTTGGAGGAAGAGCTCAGGAAGGCCATCAAGGTGAGGGGCTCAGGAGGGAGGTCTGACAGGGGTGGGTACAGAACCTGACAAACACACAGGGTTCAGTTTATTAGACATGTTTTTTTTTTTTTATTTCTTAGAGTGTCTCCCACGTTATTAGTGGTTCACTGACATGCACATATCATATAGGCCTTTTTTAAGAGGAGAACAATAGTGTGGTCATTTTTCTCTTTCTGCTGCTCTAAAACCCAGGTAAACGCAACACAACACAACAGCTTCAATCGCTTAGTATTCTCCAGAGAAATTTCTGCACTAACGCAGTTTCTCTGGGGCTTCTGTTCGAAGGTTGTTTGTGTAGAAAACAAACCAGTTGTGATGTAATTTGATCCAATGTCCTCTGACAACCAGATTGTCCTGAGGGTTTTTAAGACTTTGGCACTTACCTGGTCTATGATGTGCAAGTAACCATTGATTGCAGGTAGGTTGGGAGTGACGATGGAGGCGTTTCCAATGTGAATCACCTGGAACAAAACAACAGTTAACTAATGTATACATCTTAGTTTGAACCAGGGCTGAATTGATCTAGTGTGATAAATTATTGTGATATTTTTCACAGAGTTAGGACAAGACACTTGTAAATTGGGTGTAATTATCTCCTGATTTGAACAGGCAGCAGCTCATTAAACCGCCTAAACCTGAGACTGTGCCCTCCAGGCTTTGTAAAAGAAACAGAGCTCTATATGAAGGTGAGATTTAAGCTAGATCATCAAGGTCAGAAAATAATAATGTGATGCTGCAGAGACATATTGAATAATGACATTTACTAAAGCTGCAGTTTAGTTCCCCCTGAGGAAAACTGTTATTCAGTATATTATTTATTATAATTATAATACAAACTAATCTTCAGGTGATTATACTGTTATTGAAGCCTTCAAAGGAAAGCCTCTACATTTGGGAATTATACTCATTTATTATATTTCTCAAAGCGAAGATGACAACATGCATTTAATTTTTGTGTCTGTGTGCCAAGCACAGAGCTAAAATCAAGATGTCGTCAGCCTATCTCACCATAAATGGTAAGGTGTAGTTGAAACAGCCAGTTCGGCTCCATCCAAGGTCCAAAAATACATCTACCTACACAGCTACAAGTTGTCAATGTCAACACTTTATTTAATCCCTTCACAAACCTTAAAAAACAGGACGTTTGGGCCTTTTTTGTTGCTGGTGAGATATTACAATTTTACACTGATGGCTGGATCGTGTAGGAAGCCAGACCTCCGTGTGTGAGACCAGGGTTCAAATCCCAGCTGCAGCCTACCTCCAGTAGGGGTCCTTAGGCAAGACCTCCTTCCGCTTACCCTGCCTTTGCCTTTTACCTTGTAAGTCGCTTTGGATAAATGCGTCTGCCAAATGACTAAAATGTAAATGTAAACCTATTAATACACCCGCTCTTGAGAGATCCACTTTGTAAACCCACTTGAATGTGTAGCCAATCAGTCAGTAATTTTCTCTCACGCACAATTACCCTATTCTTACCCCACCATTGTGGCTGATCTCCCAGGAGGTGGGGGAGTTCAGGGTGGGAAGTCTGCTGCTCGCCAGTTTGTCTAAATCTTCTATAGAGTAGATCCCCATCAGGAGGTGGGCCCTGCAACAACAACAACAAACAGGAATAGAGGGAAACAATACGGTTGCGACTATTTCACTGTACTATGACTCACAGCATGATCCTGTGACTCTTCTTCATTCCCAAAGTGTGAAAACCAGTCACACCTGTTTTCATCTCCCTCATCAGTTCTTGCACATGTACCAGCATAGTTTACCTGATTATTTCCCAGAATGCAAAGGTTCCTCAGGTTTTCTGTGTACTGATACCTCACCTGTTAACATCTGTTTTTAGACTCTTTTTCCTGCTCACCTGAACTATTAATGTGTTCTGTCTCATTCCCTGGTTACATCTCCATATGCCTGGAATCTTGATATTTGTTTGCCTGAAATGTCAACAGCCTCTTCCCCTCTTTATTAAAGTTAACCTTTCCTGTCTGCTTTTTTGTCTTCCCTGCTTGTGGCACAGGGACAGGAAACTAATATTAATAGTCTAACATTTAACAAAATGTACATACCTAAACGCCACCCACAACTAGTTATACCCATAATAAGCAATACTCATATAGTGCTAGTAGGGAGATTTTACTCTGAAATTCATGGGTTACAAAAGCTAGAATACATTTAAGGATCTATTGTTGTGGTTCACATGATTCAAATACTGCTAAAAGAGGAAGGGAGACCATCACCGATCTGCTGTTATTTATCTTTGATGTCATTGGAACGCTGCAAAAATACATCATACACACTCCAGCAGTGCAGTGTTTTGCTGGAGAGAAATGATGTGTTTTCATATCAGCAAAAAAAATCTAAACACATTTTTCTCCACTGAACTCATTTGAGCTGACAAAGCAACAGTCACACGTCAGAAAATTCTTTTGTTAGTCAGATCAGGAGATTAACAGCTAGGCCATCAGTTTCCCTCTGCATCTAATGTTTGTGCTAAGCTCAGCTGAATCCGGTCTGCTCTCTGGGAACATCATGATTTACAAATTGTGAATTAAAAACTGAGATCTGCTACAATCCTGAGCTCAGCAATCAGTGTGTGTGTGTGTGTGTGTGTGTGTGTGTTATACAGGTGTGAGGATATACAGTAACTGACCGTAAAAAGTGAGACAGGCGGTGTCGGCTGATCCAGAACGAGTTCTGAGCTGAACTCATGTTCTTCAAAGCTTCTTTGGAAGGAACCAACACTGTGATGTTCCCACTTAGGTCCTCAGATAAGTGGCTGTACGTCTAACAACACACATACATAAGCATGATATTTTCAGTATTCAGTAATTCAGTAAAACACTGATCAGCCAGATTACTCTTCAGTTCAATTGAATTCAATTTAAACTACAATAACAACATATTATACAGGTTATTTTAAAAACTAGAGAGCAGTAAGTCTGGTTCCCACACACCTGGATCAGTCGGTAGAAACTGTACAGCTTAGTGTTCATGTCCAGCTCCTACAAACAACAAACAACATACAACACACACACACACACACACACACACACACACACACACACACACACAGTTATTACAGTATTTAGTCACACTGAGCTGTCGATGAATACAGGTTGTAGCAACAGTGTAAAAAGTGTCAGTAAACTTTATATAAATCTTTAATAATTTGAGTCAGTTATGAAAGTTTTCATTCTCTCAGTTTAACTTTGAATCATGCTGCTAAGTCCAATAATTTTAACCACAACCTTGAAACTTAAATGAAGTAAGGTTCAGAGAGGTTAGGAAAAAGAAGATGGGCCAACTCAGCAGGCCACAGCTGTGTGGATGTGTGTGTACATATTTAACATAGGACCTAATCTGCAGCTATGTAAAAATTCAATCCAAGACAAAACTCTAGTGGCTTCATCTCTGACAGGTTGTTCCAGCGAAAGCCCAGTATTGAACCCCATAGAACATCAGTGCAGAGAGCTGTTTATGGAAGTTCACATCCAATATGACAGACCTTGAGAGGAACTGTCTGGAAGAATGAGATAAACTGCCCAAATCCAGGTGTGCAAAGTTTGCAGAGCTGTATTTGCTACCAAATGGATTTCTTAAAACACTACTAGTATGTGAATAATTTGGTAAATGTGAGATTTCAGTTTTTGTTTTATGATAAATTTACAGAAAGTTCTAAAACAATGTTTTTACACTGTCATGATTGGCTTAAAGAGAACTGATGGCCAAAAGTGGTCATGTTATCCACTGAACAACAAATCTACAGGATATATATGAGGAATGTGAATTAAGGGCTAAAAAAAAACTTATAAAGATATCCTGATATCATATTAGTCTACATATTTACATCCAGTAATGATCCATAGCAGATGGCTCCATCTCCAGCGTAGCCATCTGGACAGGTACAGGTGTGGCTGCCGCCTTTCTGAAGGGCACACTTTGCCTGAGTGTGAACAGACAAGGATCATTGAATATTGATAAATCAGACCAGGAACTATCTCATAAACTACCTGTGGATAGCTGTTAACACATAGGAACCTATGGCCTGTTAAAACATCTTTAATCACTGAACGTCTAGAAAAGACATTTAAAAAACTTCAATAGCAACACATTTTCCACAAACTATGTCTTGGATTCACCACATAAAAGAGTCCAGAACAATTTTCTTCTAAAGACTCAACTTTCTGTGTTTACATTTGACAACATCTTAAGTAATTTTTACACTTAATTTAAACACTTAAGCGCATTAGGAGGCTTGAAGATGTCAAGCTTAATATAATTAAGAATAGCTAGAAATTAGTCTTTTCTGATATAAAAAAAACTTGTGTTTGTGTGACTGTTTACCAGCTCATGGCAGCCGCCGTTCTTTTTGAGACAGGGGTTGATGAGGTCACACACGATCCCATTCCCCATATAACCTTGTTTACATACACACTCACTCTGCAGACACAGAGATAAAGAGTTTACAACAATACAAACGGTCAAGCATCTGATTGGTAATTACCAGTGATGAAAGGATAAAACCTCTTTCTTTTCATTTATGCCAAAAAGGGTATTCAAACAAAGCAAGTAGATTCATATATGATGGCTTCTCAAACCTACAGCGTCCTTTAAATACTAAGCCTGAAGCCACAATGGTGTAACAGTCTTTATAAATGACATAGGAAAACATAGGGGAAAACTGGAAGTTGAGTCATGGCAACTGGACTAAAGGAAGTCCAGTTGCCATGACTCAACTTCCAGATAACTTCACCTGGACGACTGAGAATCTTCACCGACATAGGGGAAAACTAAAAGAAAATTTAAACCACTATTATTAACTGTTAATGAGTGTTAAGTACTGCTTATTCTCAGCTTTTGAAAACTAACTTGACCAGGTCCGATGTGGTTACAGTCTGCGTTGGGGCTGCAGCCTCCTCGACTCTCCAGCTGACAGTTGTTGATCTCCACACAAACTCTGCCGTCACCTGTCCAACCCTCAACACACACGCATGACACGTTACCTGGACCCACATACACACAGTCTGCCTGTATAGAAAGACATGGAGGCATTAACACAAAGGAGAAAGTTATACAAGAATGGCAGATGAACAAAAATGAAATGTGCAGCTTATATTTAAAAAGTAATACTATAAAAACAAGAAAGACAAAGAAAAAAGGAAGAGGATAAAGGAAAAATTAGAAAATGTGCAATGACTGCACAAAAATGATAAGTTTATAAATACTGATATTTAATATCTAATGATGTATGAACAGAGTTGATGTTCAACATGTTTATGTTTTAAGTAGATCGGCTGTCAGACTCATCACAGGATGAAAACAAGAGCGAATGGGTCACATTTTTAAACTTGTGTGGCAGATTATATCTTAGTAAAGGAGAAGATCATTTTAAATCTTACTGTATTAGATATTGAATTGAATATGAAGTGGAAAGATAAAAACAGTTCAGACAGGTTTTATAACTACCAGTCAGCCTTACGTTAGTGTCACAGCCTCCTCTGTTGCTCTTCAGGCAGGGGTTTATAGGAGAGCAGGAGTGGCCGTCACCTTCGTACCCATTCCTACACACACACCTGGTGCAACACACGTTACAGATTACACACATTAAATACTGAACAACCTCTGCAGCTGTTGAGTTAACAAGAAATTCTGTTTATTTTACAAAGAACCATTGAAGAATTACTTAATTCTCTTTTAAATTAGGGTAATATTGATAATATGTATTAGCAACAAACACTGTGTACAGTTGATGTAGTGTTGTGTTGCTGATCAAGACATGTTCCTGCTTGAACCACCATTATGTTGTTCTACAATTATGCTCAGAATACCCAACAAAGCAACTGGGACAAACAGTGAAACAGGAAGGCCAGCATGGAGACTTTTATAGAAAGGTCACCTAACATTACCATAACATTTAATGAGGAGCGTCAGTGTGTTGTTACTGCAGAGGGACATCTTTAAACAATGTAAGCATCTAGATGGTGACAAAATAAATGCACAACAAAACTAAGCTGTCAACAATGATTTAATTTGACTAAAACGTAACTAAACCTAATACAGGCTCTCATTGATGGATAATAAATAAATAAAATTATTGTAGAAGTTGAAGTAGTATCTTACGTAGTCTGCAGCCCTTGGAATGTACAGTATGCGTGGATGTGACAGTGCTCCTGCAGTCCATCCGAGTTACAGGGCATGGCCATCTTGTCACAGTTTTCTCCAGAGTATCCCTTCAGGCAAGATCCTCTCCGACACACACCACCGCTGCCTGGTCGGTTGTCACACACACCGTGCACACAGCGACACTCTGAAGACAGACACATATGATAATTTCAGGTTGAGTCCCAACAGTATAATAATATCACACTGAGTAAAGCACAATGCTAATCCCTTCTTTAGAAAATCTAGGAGTCCTGTCACTCCTCCGTCTATACATGGAGGTGGTATCAGAATACAGATACTTGGGAGTGTTTTAGGACAATGAACTGGACTGGACAAAGACCTCATCGGCACTGTACAAAAAGGCTCAGAGCAGAATGTACTTTCTGAGGAGGCTCAGGTCCTTCAAGGTCTGCAGCACTATACTGATGATGTTCTGAATTTGTGGTTCCAGTGTCATCTTCTATGCTGTCGTCTGCTTGGGCCGCAACATGAAGGTGGCAGACACTAACAGGCTTAACAAACTGATCAGGAGGGCTAGCTCTGTTCTGGGGGTGGAGCTGGACCCTCTACATGTTGTAGCTGAGAGGAGGATGCTGTCCAAGCTTCTCTCAGTCATAGACAATCTCTCGTTCAGCCAGAGACTGATCAACATCAAGTGCTCCCCAGAGAACCACAGGAGTGGTTCCATCAAACTGTACAAATCCTGCCCCCTCTGTAAGGGGGTGTGGAACTCAATTGGCTATAATCAGTATCGTTTTTTATGTTATCATTCCACTCTGGTCTATTATTATTGACGCATTTCATCCATCTTTCAATATTCTAGCTATTCTAGCTAACACAAGCTATTATGAACTGTTAATATTTTAATTCAATTTAATGAAATTTTATTTGTATAGCGCCAAATCACAAGAGAAGTCAACATCAGGCACTTTACAGTGTTTAAGGTGTAAGATCTTACCAAATATAACTGTACACAGAATTATATACAAAACTCAAACAACCCCACTTGAGCAGCAATAGGCGACAGTTTAGCTGTTACCTTCATTACAGTTTTGTCCATGCTTGGTTGGATCTGAGCAGATGTGACAGGCGATGCCTCTGAAACCTGATTGACAGCTGCATTGGCCGTTGCCACGGATACCATCAAAGCACTGATGCAGTGACAAAGACAAAAAAAACAACATAAAACATCAGTTGACAGAAAAGTTTGAGTGACAGAGTTGGGTGTACGTTGCTCACCGCTCCTTTGTCGTAGCACGGATGCTGAAATCCTCCAATACAGGGTTTACAGTCCGGACCATAGAAACCTTTACAACACTCTGCTACCTGTTTAACACACAGACGTAGTAAAGCAGATACATGAACTGGTTGTGATCATACCAAGCTCCCCCACTACTTAGCTTTTAATTATTAATCTGTACAATTAACTACAAAAACATTTCCATCAGCAACTGACAGTGTTAATTTGGATCCATCAATATTTGAGCCAACTCGAGCCCGGGTTTATTTTGCTTTAATATGTAATTCATTTAGGGCCATTTGGAGACAGACAAAACCTGCAGTGAACGTTATTCAATTAGACTGTTCAATTCACACCACTGATTTAGTAAGTCCAATATTTACTCATATTGTAGCTGTGTTTCTTGTTTTTTTTTTTCCAACTCCTGAGGGAAATATCTGACTCAATAAATAATAAATGTTCCACAGCAGGTTTGTGGAGCTTTGCTATAAGATCCGTGAGAATTACCCACAACAGAAAAGTTTCAAATAAAGAACAAAACAATGAGCTGAGAAGCATATTAAAGCTCCAAGCACCCAAAATCAGAGTTGGGTGATAATCATCTTTGGTCACTCAAAGTGACTCTGTTCACATACAAGTCATCATGTGATACACTTAATGTAAAAATATGAGATTCAAAAGAAAAATAGAAAACAATAACAATTAGAGTGAAGTTAAAACACAGCTCCTGTAGCAGTTTTCAATGATTTACCTGTTTGGTTATGTTGCAGTATTTGGCACAGCCTTTATTGAGTGTTGGATTGAGAGGAGATATGACGTATTCACAGCCAATTTGATGCTTATCCTGCAGACAGAGAACCACAGTTGTCGGCTTTCTGTTCGCACCCATATTGCCAACCAGATATAAAGTGGTAGAAAAAAAAATACTGGTGTGATAAACAAATGTGTTTATTTATAATTCTTAAGATAATAAACTGTAACTGTAGCATCATCTAGATGAAAACAGACCTGTAATTGGTGCCAGAAAATGATTGACTGTATTTCCTATATTCTGTCCTGAATGAAAACAGTTGTTGTTGAACTTGAGCTGTTATGGCACTAGTTATATGTATATATACTTTCATACTAATGGGTGGGGGGGGTCATATGATAATATTTAAATATTGCAGTAAAAATGTAAGTGTTTTACCATTTCAGTGCTGCCTTCTGGACACTCTGTTTCATTGAGGTAACTGCAGTGAACACATGGACCCTACAAATAAACAATCACACAGAATAATTGCAAAAATTACAATAACACCTTACAGTTAGCTTTTAGCTTCTGCTAGCATCTATTTTGTGTCACATATTGCACACATCAAATACCTAATCATATTATTGAGATAAAAAAAAAAAAATAATAAAAAAAAAAAAGACAAAAATATTTAAAAAAAAACAAATTTGCCCAAAAAGGTAATTAGAATTCTGAGTCTACTTGTAGCTGTAACATATCTGTCCCCTGTGTGTTTGTCCACAGCTTGATTCGATTTTCAGCCCGCCACTTCTCACCACAGTGATCTTGCTCTCAATGATATCACAGCGATGAGGCAGGATCGGGAGGATGGAGGGTGGGTACAACAGTCCGTCAATCATATGTATGATCCCATTGGACGCCATAATATTAGTGCTTACCAGGTGGACCCCCTTTTCACCCAGCAGGATCTCACCCTGGGGGTGAAAGGGGCAGTAATCAGTGAGAAAACAATACAAACTGCGGCAGACGCTGTAAATAACCAATCACAGACACTTACATCAGATACCGTAATGGTAACAATCTGATTGGCCATTGTCTGAATCTGAGGAAAAGCAGCCAACTCATCAACAGTCAGCTGCAGAAAGAAGACAACATCATGTAAGGCACTAGAAATATCATGACATTAAAACAATAATTAGGTACAGGTTCTTCTTGCTTCATTAACTTGCCCTGTTAATATTGGACATTCCTATTAATGTGCTTTCACGGAGACCATGTATGGCTATCCCCTTTTTCCATCAAGGGTCACTGGGGTGCTGTAGTCTAGCCCAGATGGAGGGTAACGACCTTGTCACCAGTCTATCACAGGGCTACACAGAGAGGAAAAACACTCTTTTTCTCTCACACTAAGGGACCCAACTGCATGTCATTGGCAAATGGGAGATAACTGCAGTATGCTGAACCCCACACAGAAAGTAAGCCAGCAGGTTTGAACCCATGACCTTCTGTAAGGCGGGAGTGCTAATGACCACCGTGCTGCCCTTCATAGACCTCATTTTATGCAACAACTGATTTAGAAATGTATCTGAGGTATGATATAAGTAGAGCAACATGAGCAATCTGAGTTGGTCAAGTAGGTGTTTTACATTTAGTCATTTGGCAGATGGGTGACTTACAAGTGAGGTAAAAAGCAAAATATCTAAGCTAAGGTGAAGAACTTTAAAGCGCTCTGGAAAGAACTGTTTCATTTTATGAGATGTAAGTGCTATCAATTACACTGGCAGAGATCTAAGGATCTAACGCTGTCAGTAACACACTGCAGTAGTCCAGACGAGATATGACCAGAGCCTTCATAATGAGTTGTGTTGTAAAGTCCCAAAGGTAAGTTCTGATCTTTCTGATGTTAAAAAGGGCAAATCTGCATGATGTGAAGACAGAGGAGATGTGGTCGGTAAACCTCAGTTGATCATCAATGATCACCCCCAGGTTTTTGACAGACTTAGTGAGGACAATGACTGTGGACCCTATTTTTAAGCTAATGTCGTGTTATATTGAATGTCTCACTGTAAGTTGACACTAAGCAGAGATGTCAACGAGGCAAGCAGAGATGCGTAGTGAGTAGACGTAGACATAAATGTTTCCCTTTAATCTTCACATCAACATTTCTGTGAATGTAATTTATGTTAACAAGAGGTATGCTGTGTTACATTATGAGGTATGGTAACTTGTCCAGCTTGTCGGACTGGAAAGAAATACAGATATACAGGTGGACTGTTGGAGAATGGTTGGAGCGGGAGATGTCTTACCACAGCCAGGGAGAAAACATGGTGTCTGAGAAGTTCCTGAAGTTTATGTTTGGCCTTGAAAAAGAGCAGAAACAAAATTGTGATGATCCTCAACTAGCATAATGATAGCTAAAAGGATTAACTGTTGGGAGCCCTGGCAGCTTTTCATTAAAGAAAAGCATATAAACATTTTATAATACATCTTTAAAAAACGTTTCTGTATGTTATCTGCACTGTTTACACCTGACTCCCCTCTGTGTGTCCTTACGTCATTCAGCATGTACAGGATGCTGCCATCCCTGGCTTGGTCCACAGCCTGGTTTGTGGGGACAAACACAGTCAGAGGTCCTCGACCCCGCAGAGGAGGAGCCGATCCGCAGTTCTAGGAAACATATATTATTAGAGTCAGGGACCTACCAATTACCACTTAAAAGCTTCTCACAAATACTGTAGGTAGCTTAGCAAAAAAGCAGGAGAATTATCGTTGAAACTTTGAACAGTTACGGGCATCAGACAGAAAGTTAAAAAGCAGCAGCAAAATTTTAATGTTGTCAAAATTGAAATATTGATACAAACACCTAGGTAAACCAAATGTGATGTTATTCTTCAGAAGAAAATACTCACATCAACCAGAGACAGGAAGCGGTTGTATTTGGCATCCTTAGTGAGAATCTCATAGATCGTCTTATCAGCAAACTGGACAGAGGAGGAAAAACATATTTAAATGAACATTCAGACAGCAAGTAGCAAAGAATAAAATAGTAAGTTTGAATTTCTAGAGCTTGAGTTTTCCATTCTTAGTTATCCGTTTTTTCACCTTCTCATCACGAGGAGGCTTTTCAGAAATAGTGATTGGTTGATCAATAATGTGAATGATCCCGTTGGCTGCTGGCAGGTCTTCCTGGATGACAGTGTACAGTTTTCTGGGGTCTTCCCACAGGATGAATTTCTATATTACAAAGAGATTAGTGTATGTTAATGATCATTCTAATCTGGATAGGTCAGTTTTTGACATATAAAAAATGTGGCACTGATTTCTAATAGTTTTACACAGTTTTTATACTCTTTTTCAAGGTACTTAAATACAAAATATGAAAAATGTATAAAATTCAGACCCATTCACAGTCCTTACATACTGTATCCAAATGATTCATTGGCCTGGAATTGGAACCAGGAGTCGAATCATCAATCCTGGGGTTCATAGAAAACTGCTATAAAAACTGAACCATGATGGCCCCTAAATTAATAATAACAGACTAATAACTCTTTCAACATACCTATGAAGAGACTTGTGTAATAAATAGATTTGAATATTACTTCTTGAACATGCGATAACTCTGCATATGAAGACAAAAAGCTTCCAAAGTAATAACACATGTCAGATGAATTGCAACACACATGAGCAGTGTGAAGAAATGAGGACGCTCCACCCACTCCGACTCACCAAAGACAAACAGGAAACACAAAGTTATTACTCCCTTTCCTGAGAGAAGACAGACACACCGAGAGACCGACATTAATATTTGAATTATCTTTATACCAAAACCAAAGCTGAAAGAGGACTACTGCAGAAGAACACTGGAGTTAATAGGATACTTGTACTTCAACCGGCTGCAGGTTCCAGAAAATAAACTGTAAGAGCCGTAGCTAAAAGTGAAAGGAACTTTCTAGACGAACTGACTTTCCTATCTATCTCCCCGCGTTTTCAGCTACAGACATAATGATCAGATCAGACGAGGATCTCACTTGTCCTGTCTGCCACGACATCTTCACTGATCCTGTAGTCCTGTCGTGCAGCCACAGCTTCTGTAAATACTGTGTGCAGAAATGGTGGAAGGGGAAAGAAACACGTGAGTGCCCATTGTGTAAAACTGTGTCTGGAACTGTTAATCCACCCTGTAACTTGGCTTTAAAGAATCTTTGTGAGACCTATTTACTGGAGAGAGATCAGAAACTTCAGACAGACCCTGAGGATCTCTGCAGTGAACACTCAGAGAAGCTTAAACTCTTCTGTCTGGACCATCAGCAGACAGTGTGTCTCGTCTGTAGAGATTCAAGAAAACATATTGACCACAACTTCAGACCCATCAATGAAGCTGCACAGGATCACAGAGAGAAGCTTCGGAAAACCCTGAAGCCGTTACAGGAGAAACTGCAGCTATTTAAGCAAATTCAAGGAAACTGTGTTCAAACTGCAGAACACATTAAGATCCAGACCCAACATGCAGAGAAGCAGATTAAGGAGCAGTTTAAGAAGCTTCACCAGTTTCTACAAAATGAGGAGGCAGTCAGGCTCACTGCTCTGAGGGAGGAAGAGGCGCAGAGGAGTAAAATCATGAAGAAGAATATCGAGGCTCTCAGCAGAGACATTGCAGAGCTTTCAAACATGATCAAATGCACAGAGAAGGAGCTGAGAGCTGGAGACGTCTCATTTCTGCAGAACTACAAGGCTGCAGTGGAAAGAGTCCAACAGCGCCCCCTGATGGATGATCCAAAGCTGGTTTCAGGAGCTCTGATAGATGTGGCCAAACATCTGGGAAACCTGACCTTCAACATCTGGAACAAGATGAAGAACATGGTCTCTTACACTCCTGTGGTTCTGGATCCAAACACTGCCGACCCAGAACTTGTTTTGTCCAAAGAGCTGACAAGTGTAAGATCTGGAGAGCAACAACAGCTTCCAAAGAATCCAGAGAGGACCAAATTTCTCTGCTCTGTTATTGGCTCTAAAGGTTTGAGCTCAGACTCTCACAGCTGGGACATTGAGGTCGGACAGAACAAAGACTGGGAACTGGGCGTGTTGGGAGATGTTCAGATGAACAGTCGCCTACAGTCTGGACTGTGGAGAATGATGTTCTCCAACAGTAAGTTATCAGTGTTCTCCACAACAGATAAAGAGAAAGATCTACCACTGAAGAAGCAACTGCAGAAGATCAGAGTCCATCTGGACTTTGATAACGGAAAGCTGTCATTCTATGACCTTGAAAACTACAAGCACATACACACCTTCAAATACACCTTCACTGGCACCCTATTTCCATACATTTATACCGAGAATCAGCTGCCACTGAAGATTTTACCAATGAAGGTCTCTGTGACGGTGGAAAAGCATATTTAAAGGTTATAATGATAATGCAGTACGACAATACCTACTGCAAGATGCCATTTACTAAAGGATATTTTACTAATATGGGGTTCAGGAGGTTCACTAGGTTCATTGTGGCAACAGTGACAAACAGTGCTCTTCATTGGCAGAGCTGAATATACTGGAGTACTGTATGTGGCCAAGCAACTAGTACTCTGATTTACAATAACCGCATTTAGACACCAAAACCATAGCTACGATTTTATGCAACTATTACTATTCAGTATCCAAACCTAAAGTAAATGTGCTCCACAGGGTTGATTAATACATATCACATAAATTATATAATATTGAATATTATGGATGCTAAAAAGCAATTGTTAACATTAATGTCTTAATTAAATTAAATTAGCACAGTAATAAAACAAGTTTAAAATTATTTTTGTAACAAAAATAACGATAACTGATGATTACATTAATATTACAACTGGTGATTGATGTGATTTAAGTATAATTTACTAGATAAGCACAAAGTCTGTGATTAGTGAGCCCTTGCTCTTCTCACACCACACTGTGAAACTGTGCTGCTTAAGTAAAAACAACACAGTAAAAATAAATGTTATTAAAAAAATTTTTTACAGTGCATTTAATGTTACGGGGAAGTAGTGTAAGCCAGATGAGATGAATGTGTGTTTTAATCCTGTCTGAATGTGAAACTCCCAGCTTTGAGTCAGGCAAAGTTCAGAGTTTTCTTTATGTTAAGCCATTTGACATTAGGTGTAAAATGTTGTGAAGTGTTGTAAAATCCATAACTGTCATCTGTTTTGGGCTCACACACCCAGGTCCAAGTACACCTTACTGTCTACCATGTCATTCACAGCTAGCGCTAGTTCAAATATTCTTGCAGACTCCCATTTATGTTTGTGTTGAAGTTCTAGCAGTATTATTGCAAATACTATGTTTTTGTTTATGTGTTGCATGACTCCTTTTGAAAGCATATACACTGTAGGTGGGAGTAGGGTAAAATGAAGTGATATGTCAGCACAGTACCAGCAAATGAGATAATTGTTTATTAATTATCAACTGTAATTAAACGTTTAATAGTAATACAGTTTTGGTCTTCAGATTATCCAGATTGTTGAATAATTATCAAGTTAAAATATATATATACATATACACATATATACAGTGAGGGAAAAAATTATTTGAACCCCAGCTGA